>NC_030826.1:56304502-56379476 GCF_001704415.2 Capra hircus | reverse complement strand
GGGATCTTAGTTCCTGACAGCGATAGAACCCGGAGCCCTGCAGTGGAAGCGTGGAGTCTGAACCACTGGACCGCCGCGGGCGAGCCCCTTGAGCCGCTCTGTGTGTTTTCCTTCCTCCCCTAACAAGGCAGCCAGTCTTGCCGACAAGGGCAGACGCTATTCCACGCTCACTTGCTCTTCCCCTGGCACGTTGGGCTTTTACTCTTTCTCATCTTGGCATCTTATCCCTGGGCCCCTGAAGGTAATGGTCCAGGCAGACCACATCTTTTCCTTCCTCTGCCCCCTGGTACCCAGGAGGCCCTGGAAGGTGACCAGACACCGCCTTCATCACTCAGCCTCCTCCTGTTCCAGATGGAAATGAAGGAATTAAGACGTGAAGTGACCAGCCCAGGCGACACAGCTAGAAAGTGCTTTGGCACAGGGCCATGGCTGGATGCCGCTGTCTGGTGGCCTCTAAGTTGGGCCGACTCTTGCATGGATGGCCTAGCTCAGGACCAGTCTCACCCCCTCCTGCCGGGTGGGGTCACCACGGACCTCGTAGGCCCCTCTGCGCCCTCCAGGCCTCCAGGCCCCCTCTCCTTTCATAGCTTATGTAGCCCTGGGTCCTCATCCCGTTGGTCACTTGCATGGAGTTCAAGGTGCCCTCTGGGGTGTAGGCAGAGGATTCTGAGAAGCTCAAGGAGCTGGAAGCCTGTTTGGAGACTTAGAATTCCCCAGGAGGAAGGGAGTCACTCTCCCCATTTGCCAGACGGACAAAGGAAGGTCTGCCTGGTGGGGCCACTTGCTCCGGGCTCCCCAGGAAGTCAGCAGGCAGGCAGCCGGGCCCCGTGGCTCCCTCCCGCCCAGCCCACCCTGAGCCCCTGCGCAAGGCCCTACAGATTTGGGCGTGCTTCTTCATGGCTTCCGCCTCCTTCTTCTTCAGCTCCGTGAAGATGATGTCGAAGAACTCCTCCTCGGCCTTGGTGACCAGCTCCTCCAGGTTCAAGACAGGCGGCTCATCCCTCAGCTCGTCATCCCGGCCCTCGGCCTTGCCCTTCTCCTTCAGGCGCATCTCACGGTGCCTGGCCTCCAGGATCTTCTCCCGCCGCGTCTCACGCTCGAATATCTGGGGCACAAGGACAGGGAGGCCGTGGGAGCGGCCGGAGGGCGATCCCAGCTCCCAGTGCAAGGGGACCAGTGGGCTCCCCTCACTCTGCTCAAGGCAGCCCCACAGAGCTCTGCTCTGGGCTGATGGCAAGAAAGTGGGGCTAAATACTGGGGCTGGCAGAGGGAGCAGGGGTCCCCATGTGTACACACACACAGTCCCGTGTGCACGCACACAATCCCCGTGTGCACACACACTCCCTGTGTGTACACACACACTCCCCATGTGCGTGCACACACTCCCCACGTGTGCACTCACAATCCCCGTGTGCACGCACACAATCCCGTGTGCACACACACTCCCCATATGAGCACACACAATCCCTGTGCACACACAATCCCCTGTCCACAAATACAATCCCCATGTGCAAACACACACAATCCCTATGTGTACACAAACACTCCCCATGTGTGCACACAGACAATTCCGTGTGCACACACACTCCCCATGTGCACACAGACACAAGTCCATGTGCACATACACTCCCCATGTGTGCACACACACAATCCCCGTGTGCACACACTCTCCCCGTGTGCACACACACAATCCTGTGTGCACACACATAATCCCCGAGCGCACACACACACAATCCCCATGTGTGTGTACACACTCCCCATGAGTGCACATCCACACACACACACACCACCCCCTCCATCCTTACTTGGCTGCTCTCCGGGACTTCGGTCGTGATAGCTGCCGGCTGGCATCCCCCAGGGGCTGCACCTTGCCATGGGCCACAGCGGGACACTTCGGGGAGAGCCGGGCGAAGACTGGAGAGGCCAAACAGCCTCGTCTTAGGAACCGGCCGAGGGACAGGCGCATGCGCGCCTTGGGCTGGGCCCGGGGCCGGGGCTGGTCCATGGAGGTTTCGCCGATCGCCCGCTCGGAGCCCGGGGAGCCCTCCAGGGCCACGCTGATGGGTGAGGGACAGACTGTGCTGCTGGGCCGCCGGATGAAGCGGCTGGGTGAGCGAAAGGGCCTTCCGGGGGAGCGGCAGCTCGGGGAGAAGGGGCTAGAGGGAGAGGGGGGCGCGCAGGTTCCGGTGTACACAGCGAGGTGGGGGCTGGGGGCCAGGCGCTGGCCGGGCTGCAGAGAAGGAGAGAGACCGGGAGTGAGGGCGCAGCTGGCCCCGCTGCGGGCTGCCCCCTGCCCACTCGGCCCCTCCCTGGCTGGAGCCCAGGCCCCTACCGGTTGCCCCTGGGGACCGGGGAGGGGTGCCCCGAGCCCCCTGGGAGGATGGCACAGCCTCGCACAGGCTTCCGCAAGCCCTGGCCGCCTCCGCAGGACACAGCTGGAGGCTCCTCCAGGCCTGGGAGCTGGGGGTGGGGGGGAGGTGGGGGGCCAGGCTGGGGTTTCCCCTCGCCCATCAACTCCACCCTCCACAAGCTCGGGCTCCACCCGCCGAGCATCGTCCTGTCTCCCTCTGTCCTCGGTGCCACCTGTGCTCCGCAGGCCTGCGGACCCCTTTCCTGAGAGCACTGGAGGCGGCGCAAGGAGCGCTGGCTTGTGCGGACCCTTCCAGGCCCGACACACGGCCACCGCCCCCCTCCTGCGCTTCCCACGGGCACCGCAGCAGGGCCTGGGCCCCCGGCGGCGGCGGAGGAGGAGACTGGAAACACAGATAAGGCGGCTCCTTGAGGCAACCGCCCTGGGCGGCTTCGGCCCTGGTTCCCTGACCAGCGGGCCGGGAGCAGGGAACCGGGGCCCCGTCAGCTGAAGGAGCCCGAGAGCTCCGAGCGAGCAGATGGGGGCGTCAGGATCCGAGTCCTGGGCAAGGAGGCTCGCCTGTCTCACCTTTCCCCCGCCGGGCTTGTGTCCCCCAGGGCCTGCCGCCACAGCTGTGCAGCACTTTGTAGCCCGGTGTGGTCGGGGCTGGGGGCTGGGGGCTGGGCGGGTCCGGGGCGTGCCCGGGAGAGCTGGACCAACACTGCCTCCAAGACAGGACTGGCCTCAGGGAAGCACAAGCCCTCCGTGAAACCGTCACAGCCGCGCGGCCCAGGGGGGCGTCTGCCCTGGGGGCCTGGGCATCGCCTGGGCCTGAAGGAGGGTGGCTGCGGGCACCCACACGCTTGAGGAGGGTGCAGGCCCCAGCCTGAAGAGGGAAGGGTCGGCAGGCAGAGCCCCCAGCAGCCCTCAGAAGAAAAGCAAGGCCTGGAAACCACCAGGGCTTAGCCATGGGGGTGGTGTGGGGGCCTCACTTTTTCCCACCTGCTCCCTGAAGCTCAAGCAAGATTCTGAAACAGCAGCTCGGAGCCACCGATGCTGATCCACTGCTCAGACAGGCCTACCATCCAGAGCCTAGGCCCTGACCCAGAGCCACTGGGTTATTATGCTTATTAATCACCATCGTGATTATTGTTAGCATGCTTGAGAAGCTCAGAAATTCGAGTTTCTGGGCTGCAAACTTGAAGTGAATTATTGCAGGTACCTCCTCCAGAGCAGCTAACACTATGCCCATTTTACAGATGAAAAAGCTAAAGCTTCCAGGACCAAGCCCAGGAATGCAGGGACGGTCAGCAGGCTTTGCAACCGGGCTCACTGACTCCACAGCTTACATGTGTGATGCCCAATGGATGCTTACAGGTCAGCATCGCACTGGGTGTTCATTATAAATGCAGACCCCAGACTCACCCCAGACCCACCAGAGGGGAACCTGAGGGTGGGGCCTCACAAACACCGAGGGCGCTGCTTTGCAAGTAAGCAAGAGCCAGGTTGTGTGAGGAGCTGAGCCCTGTGCTTCTGACGCCGCCTCCTACAGGGACTCACGTCTCCCCTGCAAGACAGTCTTCAGGGAATGGCCTTGATGGAGGGTTTGGGAGGCGACTGTCAGGCGTGTGGCCCTGCGGTTCATGAAGACCTACTCTGTGCCAGGCGTGTGGCCCTGCAGTTTATGAAGACCTACTCTGTGCCAGGCGTGTGGCCCTGCGGTTCATGAAGACCTACTCTGTGCCAGGCGTGTGGCCCTGCGGTTTATGAAGACCTACTCTGTGCCAGCTCCCTGCGAATCTATAGCTGTCGCGTTTTAGAGACCAGAATGCTGAGGACCGGAGCGGTTTGGTACTGTCCCCAGGCTCCCACTGCAAACCGCTGACTGCAGAATGCAGAACTCTAAGGTGGCCACCAAGACCTCAGGATGGGTGTGTGCTGGGCATGCGCTGGGCGGCCACCGCCACGATCTTCCCATGAGATATGGCATAGGGGACTCTGAATCACTCTGGCACCACTGAGCTCTTCATTGAACCCTTCAGTCCCAAGCCTAGAAGCCAGAGGCAGAAGTCAGAGGCTCGTGATAAAGGCCCACCGAGCCGGGGTTCTCCATGGCTGGTTCTGAAGATGGAGAGTGGGGAGCAGGTGGCAAAGAGTTTGGGCAGCTTCTGGAAGCTGAGAGCAGCCAGCAAAAAATGGGGCCCTGGGTCCTACAAGAGATGGGATCCTTCCAACAACCTGGAAGCAGACTCTTCCTGAGCCCCCAGTAAGAATTCACACAGCGCAGAGATATCTTGACTGTGTGCCCGGAAATCCTGCCAAGCCTCACCCGGCCAGCCGTGAGCTCATAAATGGTGGCTGTTGGTGCGAATTTGTTACTCGGCGATTGTTAACTCATACCGTGACCAAATAAGAGTCTGACCCCAGGTCCATGTAACCCTCAAAGCCCTCTTGCCTACTGATCCGCATTGCCAGCCTGTTGCCTACAGGGTCTGGGCAGGACCTGGGGTGCTGGGCCAATATGCCAAACTGAGACTAGGCTTTGTTCAGAGAGATGGGGGGCAGCAAGGTTCTCCTCCCTCCAGCTCACCGAGGACACCCGCACCCCAGGGCATCTCCTTAAACCTCATGCATTCAGCCTGTGGTCAACTCCCATTATGACCCCACTTCACAGATTCAAACACTGAGGCCCATGGAGATGAGGCAGCCTGACCCAGGGGACTTGACGGCACGCACCCTCACCTGACTCCAGGCTCTCCCCCAGCCCACCCCTCTCCCCCAGCACCTGCTCCTCCCCAGGATGAACGACAGGACAGGTAAAGAGGCAGCTCCCGTCCGGCTTCACTCACCTGTTCTGAGAAGATCCTTCCTTCTGGGGGAGCAGCCCTGGATACAGCCCACAGGCCCTGGACACTCAGGCAAGATGCCTCTTCCGCCCGCTCCCACCACGATCCCCCCTCGGCACAGCCCCGGCAGCCCAGGCCACACCCACCGCGGGCGTGACACGGCAAAGCAGCGCATGCAAGGTGTGTGGCAGAGAAATGAGACGACAGAGACGCAGTGATGGCGAGCTCAGCTTCGTTCTGTGGTGCTGTTTATTTTCCCGGGAGAAGGCGATGGCGTGGAGCGGGCCTCGGACATGAGAACACGAGCTCAGGCTTTAATGAAAGGCAAAGCAGATGGTACAGGGATGCCATTCACGTCCCGTCCAGAAGCCAGCTGGGAATTTGGAGGAGACCCTGCGGCCACTTCCTGGGAGCAGGTGGGAGGAGGGGGCTGCCTTCTGGGGCTGCATGCTCTGCACCAGCCCCCCCCCTTCCCGCCCCCTCACTCTCCCTGTCTCCGCTGTCCCCCAAAGCGAGTGAGCACACTCGACCCCGCGGGGGAAAATCCACACGGGCCCACTCCCCGTTTCTTCTGTTGGTCATCTCCCCTGCCCCCGCCCACCGCCAGCCTTCCCACCACGGCCTGATCAGTCAGTGCCTGCTGCTGGTCAGCCCTCTCCCAGGAGCTGCAGGCAGACCACAGGACATCGACGCCCCGCTCTCCTCCCCTCAGATATATCCCAGCGGTCCCTGGAGAGCCGGATTCTCAGTGAGGACAGAGGCGAGATGGTTTGGGTCAACAAGGCTTTAAATGCCCTAAATAATCAAGAATGGTGAGTCACAGTACTGGGCAACACAGACATGCAAGGGAGCACATGCTTCAAGAGCATGAAGCTTCTAGGGATGGTGGTGATGGGGAGGACGGTAGTGGTGACGGTGGAGGTGATGACGGTGGAGGTGATGACGGTTGTGGAGGTGATGACGGTTGTGGAGGTGATGACGGTGGAGGTGATGACGGTGGTGGAGGTGATGACGGTGGAGGTGATGATGGTGGTGGAGGTGATGGTGGTGGTGGAGGTGATGGTGGTGGTGGAGGTGATGGTGGTGGTGGAGGTGATGGTGGTGATGACGGTGGTGGAGGTGATGACGGTGGTGGAGGTGATGACGGTGGAGGTGATGACGGTGGTGGAGGTGATGACGGTGGTGGAGGTGATGGTGGTGGTGGAGGTGATGGTGGTGATGATGGTGGTGGAGGTGATGGCGGTGGTGGTGGTGATGGCGGTGGTGGTGGTGATGGCGGTGGTGGAGGTGATGACGGTGGAGGTGATGACGGTGGTGGAGGTGATGACGGTGGTGGAGGTGATGGTGGTGGTGGAGGTGATGGTGGTGATGACGGTGGCGGAGGTGATGGTGGTGGCGGTGGTGATGGTGGTGGCGGTGGTGATGGTGGTGGCGGAGGTGATGACGGTGGCGGAGGTGATGACGGTGGCGGAGGTGATGACGGTGGCGGAGGTGATGACGGTGGCGGAGGTGATGATGGTGGCGGTGGTGATGACGGTGGTGGAGGTGATGACGGTGGTGCGGGTGGTGAGGATGACGGTGAGGACAGTAACCGTAACAATGGAAGCGACGCTGCTCACGGCGGCCAGCACCTGCTGAGCACTCACGCCGGGCATTTTCCAAAGCACTCTACTCGACTCTCTAGCCCGTGTATTCCCACTCAATGCTCACAGCAAAAGCAGTCTTCTCTCTAAAAGCCAAGCTTCAAACTGGAATTCTACAGAGAGAGCCCTGGCACTCTGTAGCACAGCTCAGCTCCTAGCATCAGATATACCCCATATGGGTAGAGAAACTCAAACTGTCTAAAATGCGTATTAACACAGCTGAGACAGTGCCTAAGTGCAGGGCATAGTAAGGAGTATGACAGTGACCTAAATGTGGCAGCAATATTGCCCAGGTAAATACCTCTTCTGTATCACTTGAGAGTCGAAGAGGCCCTGCGGGGCGAACAGGGCTGGCGAGCAGAGACAGAGCTGGCAGGGGCAGGGCCCGCGGCTGGAGTCCAGAAGCAGGCCTGCTTCCGAGACCTCAGAACTGGGGAGGGACCTGCGGCTTCTCCTACGGAACATGAGACTTTCCCGGTGGACCCCTCGACTCCCCAGGCCAGACAGTTCTCCCACCCCCGTGTTCTTCCAGCACGTCCGTGTTGCACACTGCCCAGCCTCGACGTACTCTGCCTGTGTGTGGCTGTTCGCACCCTCGTCGGCCCCATGAGGGCAGAAAACATCTGTCCACTTTTGTAGCTGGGCCAGAGCCCCTACTACAGGCTGCCACACAAACCAAGTGCTTAAAATCCATTGGTGGATGTGGATTAAGAGGCACAAACTACTGGGTATAAAATAAGTCAGGTGCCAGGGTGTAACGCACAGGACTGGTGTACGGGCAATGCTTCATAATAACTTTAGATGGAGTATAACCTATAAAAATATTGAATCAGTATGCTGAACACATGAAGCCAATGTAATATTGTAACCTAACTCTAATAATAACAGGATATAAATAAAAGGCGCATGTGGGATGTAACTGCTGCCATCCAGATACGAAGACGTGTGTCATCTGCCCTCCTTCAGGCGGGGCTCACGTGTCCAGTAAAGAATGATAACCTGCTCTGTTGACATGCCCATGCCTCTGCTTGGATTGTGGGGTCCTTGTGTGTCTGACATGAGGTTTCCAGCAGCATTTCTGCCAGACCTACTACGTGTCTGACCCGGAGCACCCAGTACTCTGCTGGAGGATGAGAGTTGTGTGAAGCAGACATGTCTCCCAAGTGACGAATGGGCAGGTGAACGGTTGAGTCAAAGATGAACAAGACACACTCCACGACCTGCAGGTCCAAGGTGCACTTCGACACGCCCACCAGCCACCCCCACTCTGCTGGGTGCACAACCTCAGCTCACACATGGTAACTACGAGGGGTGGCAAATACCTCCAGATCATGCTTCGCAAACTTTCCCCTGAAAGTAGGACAAACAGCAGGAGAGCCGGGGAGCCACGCTGTCCCGGGAGTCTGAGGGCAGAGCCTGAATCTGCCACAGCCAGGCATGAGATGGCTTTGATGTCTCAAATTTCATCTTAAAAATTCATGTACATCTTGCAGTCTAATTCATAATATATTCATGATTATTTTAATGCGAAATTTTAAAAATTATCTATCTTTCCTCCCATTCCACATCTTCAAGTAAAACTGATGCCCCGGGCCGGGTACCCTCCTGGAACTCACTGAGTCTGGTCTAAGAAGCATGGATCTGGCCCCAAAGCCTCAGTTCACAAATCACAAAGCATAGAGGTGAAGAGACTCGCTTGAGACTACACGGCTAGCGGGAGAATGAGGACCAGGACCTAGGAGGCCTTCTCCGAACCCAAGGCTCCGTCCACTCATCCATCGACTTATCCCTCCATCCATCCACCCATGCACGCTTCCATCCACCCACCCATCCACACATCCACCCATCCAGGCATCCATCCACCCACCCATCCACACATCCATCCATCCACACATCCATCCACCCATCCATCCACCCATCCATCCACACATCCATCCATCCACACATCCATCCACACATCCATCCACCCACCCATCCACCCATCCACACATCCATCCATCCACGCATCCATCCATCCACACATCCACCCATCCATGCATCCATCCATCCACACATCCATCCATCCACACATCCATCCACCCATCCATCCACACATCCATCCATCCACACATCCACCCATCCACGCATCCATCCATCCACACATCCATCCATCCACACATCCATCCATCCACACATCCATCCATCCACGCATCCACCCATCCAGGCATCCACCCATCCACACATCCATCCACCCACCCATCCACCCATCCACCCATCCATCCATCCACACATCCATCCATCCACACATCCACCCATCCACGCATCCATCCACACATCCATCCACACATCCAGGCATCCACCCATCCACACATCCATCCACCCATCCATCCACCCATCCACACATCCATCCATCCACACATCCATCCATCCACACATCCACCCATCCACGCATCCATCCACACATCCATCCACCCATCCATCCACCCATCCATCCATCCACACATCCACCCATCCACGCATCCATCCATCCACACATCCATCCATCCACGCATCCATCCATCCACACATCCATCCACCCATCCATCCACACATCCATCCATCCACGCATCCATCCATCCACACATCCATCCACCCATCCATCCACACATCCATCCATCCACACATCCACCCATCCACGCATCCATCCACCCATCCATCCACACATCCATCCATCCACACATCCACCCATCCACGCATCCATCCACACATCCATCCACACATCCAGGCATCCACCCATCCACACATCCATCCACCCATCCATCCACCCATCCACACATCCATCCATCCACACATCCATCCATCCACACATCCACCCATCCACGCATCCATCCACACATCCATCCACCCATCCATCCACACATCCATCCATCCACACATCCACCCATCCACGCATCCATCCATCCACACATCCATCCATCCACGCATCCATCCATCCACACATCCATCCACCCATCCATCCACGCATCCATCCATCCACGCATCCATCCATCCACACATCCATCCACCCATCCATCCACACATCCATCCATCCACACATCCACCCATCCACGCATCCATCCACACATCCATCCACCCATCCACGCATCCATCCACACATCCATCCACCCACCCATCCACCCATCCACGCATCCATCCATCCACACATCCATCCACACATCCATCCACCCATCCATCCACACATCCATCCACCCATCCATCCACACATCCATCCATCCATCCATCCACACATCCATTCATCCATCCATCCACACATCCACACATCCATCCATCCATCCATCCACACATCCATCCATCCATCCATCCACCCATGCACGCTTCCATCTACCCACCCATCCACACATCCACCCATCCACACATCCATCCACACATCCATCCACCCATCCATCCACACATCCATCCATCCACACATCCACCCATCCACGCATCCATCCATCCACACATCCACCCATCCACGCATCCATCCATCCATCCACGCATCCATCCACCCATTCATCAAGCCATCCATCCATCCACTCACATAATGCATTTATGCAGAGTTGATTAGACCCACAGCATTAGCCTCCAGATGGTAAGGTATTGTCCCCCCTCATGTCCGTTTACAAGAGGTCCATCACCTGCAATTTCTCCTTCAGGCGCCCCTATAGGAGGACTCTAGCATTCTCCAAAGGCGAGGGGAACAAAGTGCCTCCAGCTGCTCTTTCAGAGTGTGGGCTGGTCTCTGCCTGGGAACAACAGAGTGCCGCCCCGCCACGGGCTCACCTAACCTAAAGCTATAAAGAAGGGAAGCACCAACATCTAGAAAACAGCCCGAAGAGAACTATCGTTGACCCTGACTCACTTTGAAAATGTCACAGACCTCCAACCATCCCTCCTTCTACGAATGAAGACATCAGTGCCTTCATCCTTTGTCCAGAAAGATGCTCTGTGTTACCTGGACCCATCCTGAGGCCTCCTGCCTGAGTCCTTCATTCCTACAAGCTACTAATTCCCCTGACATCGTGTAACAGGGGGCGAGGAGGCAAAAATCGAAGGAGAAACCCCACCAGCCTTCATAACTCAGGCCTGAGAACAGTCTCAACAGAGCTGTGTCGGCAGAGCTTCTCTGGGCTGCTTTGAGGAGGAACCTTGAAGCAGCCCCTTGGGCGGGTCTCCAACTGCTTTAGAGACAAAGTCTAATTTGGAGAGACTGGAGGAGGAGCTTCCTGAAGCCATGGCAAACAAACAGCAAACCTGCCTGAAGAACTATGCGGAGGGCGGGGAGGGCCCTTCTGAAGGACCCGAAGCCAATGGCGGTTCAGGAGGCGGCTTTTCTCTCTGGCTCTCACCCCAAGGGGTCCGGAGGGAAGCAGGCAGATGTCACAGCTATGTTGTCAGGTGCTCAAGCCCCTGCCTTTACCCACCTGAGGCCGCTGGCAAGCTGGACGGGGAGGGGGAAGCCCAGGACGGGGGTCTGAGGAATCAGCGTGGACCCGAGCGGCCCACCGCCCCACGAACGCGGAAAGGGCTCCTCCAGCCCTGCCTCCCCCACCCGGGGAGGAAGCAGCTGTGGGTCTATTTGAGGGGCGGCTCTTTTCTGAGCTGGCTCCTGCGGTCCAGCTTGCTCATGACCTGGGTGATGTCCACCGTGGTGGCCGCCTCCCGCGCCTTGGCTTCCTCTTCCAGCTGCCGGAGGACGACGGGGCTGGGGCTGGAGCGCAGGTGCCGCCGCATGAACGGGAGGCTCGAGCTGGAAGGGAAGAGGGGGTGGTCGGCGGGGGCAGCACTGGACACCTGGCGGGGCGAGGCCCCTCATCCTCCTGGGAAACCTCAAGGGGGACCCTCGGAGGCCCCCCAACCGCGGGAGGATGGGGCCTGAGTGAGGCCCAGTGCCATCAGCTCTTAGAGGCCGCCAGAGGGCTTGGGCAGCGCCGAGCACAGACCACCCGCCACAGTGTCTGGAAACCAACGTCTGTCCTTAGCTTCCTAGAGGAAAGAAAGGGACAAGGGGGCCAGGGAGAACTGGAGCATTTGTTTTCAAAAGTCAAGGTTCTGGTAAGGAAGTAAAGTGCGAGGCCATCGTAGAGCGAGGCGGGACCGGCAGAGCAAGGGGAAGGGGCGGGAGGACCGGGGATGCGCTGGCGGCCCTGTGCGCATGCGCCGACCGTCCGTCTCTGCCACCAACGCCACCCACGCACCTCCAAGACCACACTGTCCAGCATCACCTCGGGGGCCAGGACGCAGCCCCGGGTATGTGATGGAGGCGACCGTGAGCAGGCTTGGAGAAGAAGCATTTCAGCCGCAAAGGGCGACTTCAGGCCTAGGACCTCTCCAAATTTCGGGAGCATGTGACCCCTGGAACTTCTGTATCCGCCGGGGCAGGAACCACCCCCCACCTGTGAGCCGTGCCTGAGGCTCGGTCTCCTCCTCCCCAGCCCTGCCTGCTTGGAGCTCCACTTAACTTGCTCTGGAAACCTTCCGTTTCGTGCACTGCCTCACGCCTGACAGTCATGGGTCACACTCAGCCCCTGCCATCCCCACACAGCTACTGGCCAGCTGCCCGGGTCCCCAGGTTGCGCTTGCTACCCAGAGCCCAGACAGCATCCCCAGACCGCGGTCCTCGACCCTGAAGCGAAGCGCTGCACCCGCGGTCCAGCGCCGCCCCGTACCAGCGCCCAGGCACCCCACAAGAGACCCCGGCTGATTTCTCAGGTCTGTGCCAACCTAAAAACATCTGGACAGAGGCACACAACGCTCCCCTCCCTCTCCTACTGCTTTCTGGCAGGACGTCTGAAGCTATTGTGGCCATTTCTTGTGGCTTAAAGAAGGAGCTTTCAGGTCCCCAGGGACACTGAACTCCCATCCTTACCCCGTAAACCTAGGAGAATAGCACCACCAAGACCTCCTTTCTCTCCTTTTCATAACAAGGCCGTTATCCTCAAAAATGAAATCAACTTGGGGTCTTTTAAAGCTCCTCTGAGAAAGGCTCTGGTCCAACCAGCCCCTCCTCTGGATTGACTGGAGATGCTGGAAAAGCGCCTGGCGTGGGGCTGCGCTGACAAATGGGAAGCATCTATGGGGGGGGGGGGGGCAGGGAGGACAAGCCCTGGGGCTGGGAAAACTGCCAAAGTCCCAAATCTTTGTTCAAGCTGTTGTTTGGTTACTCTTCTGAATCTTAAATCCCTCTGGCGTTTTCTTTTTCACCTCCAAAGAGTTCAAACTGCCCCTCAGGACGTTTTATCCTTTGCCCAAGTGCTGCCAGACTGACATTCGCATCTCCAGTGAGGAAGGTGAGCATGAATAAAGGGACAGAGGGACTTGATGAAAGGCAGTCCCCTGTGGTCAGCAAGAAGAGCTCCCCTGTTCGTCCCCTTGAAGGTCCAGCGTTTTCCTTCAGGAGCGATCTGCCCCCATTCCCACAGTCTTGAGCCATCACGAAGGACGTTACCAGGACACAGCTAAATTAATTCCTAAACACCAGTTTGGAGTGGAGAAGTGTGCCAATTAAAAGGCCAATGCAATGCTTCCATCTGTGATAAAGGTCATTATTCCACTCGATAATCAAAACTCTTTCAAACCAGCGTTAGGAAAACAAACTGGCTGGCAGTAAGGAGCGCGTACATCTCGCCAGCAGCTTTCAGAGCGTGATGAAGCCCATAACGCGGCCAGACCCTAAGAATGCCTCCCGGTCTCAATATTTTCATCCAGAAACTATCTTGAAAATAGCCATTTGGCTGAAAAAGATCCTCCTTTCCCTGTGAACAAAACAGCAGGCTGTGAGCGATTTCAGCCCGTTCCACTTGCCTTTTCTTCGTAGTTTCCTGGGGTTCAATCGCTTTGGCCAGCATCTCCTTATAGATTGGGGATTTTAAGTAGCGAGCATAAGAGTCCTGGCAGGAACAAGAAAAAAACGAAGATTATGAGAAGGAAAGGGTCCAGTCAAAAGAATACACTTGCCTTTTCCCCAGCCTCCTCCCATCAGCGAGACAGGAGTTGAAAGAATTTGTTTCCTTGTGCTCAAGGAATTCAGATCTACATCAAAAGCCAGGGTTCTCAAGTGTGGTCCCCAGGCCAGCAGCATCCATTTCACCTCATCACTTACAGTGCTGTGCTGAGTCACTCAGACATATTTGACTCTCTGTGACCCCGTGGACTGTAGCCTTCCAGGCTTCTCTGTCCATGGGATTCTCCAAGCAAGAATACCAGAGTGGGTTGCCATTTTCTTCTCCAGGGGATCTTCTTCTTGATCAAACCTGGGTTTCCTGCACTGCAGGCAGGTTCTTTACCGTCTGAGCCACCAGGGAAGCCCAGACTCCTTTGTGTGGCTATTTCCTGGGACCCTGGGCAGGTTCAGAGAAGTCACTTCCTGAAAGCTGGCTCACCCAAACCAACTGCAAACTTCAGTCCCAACAAATACAGGAGAAAGCCCAGAGCAACAACTGAGAGAATTTCTCAACAACCAATGGGGAATAGATTTTAACTTCTTGAAATGGTACCATTCTAAAGACTAGGCAGTGACAACAGAAGTCACGAGAACTGTGGGCAGAAGAACTAACGCACAGATGGCCAAACAATCACAGGAAAAGATGCCCAACATCACTAATTATCAGAGCAATGCAAAGCAAAACCCCAGTGAGGTGTCACTTCACACCGGTCAGAACGGCCATCATGAAAAAGTCTGCAAGCAAAAGCCGCTGGAGAGGATGTGGAGAGAAGGGGACCCTCCCGAACGCACGGAAGTTGGTGCAGTCACTCTGTCAGGACGGCCCTTCAACTGCAGAGTGAGAAGCCCTGAGAGGGCTTCAGCCGCAGCAGCTGCTCCTCCCTGGCCAGAGGGCTCGGGAGCACAGGGAGGGGCCAGCCCTGACACTGCGGACAGCTCTGCACCCAACAGCAGCAAGGCCACTACCACACACGCCCCTTCCCCTGCATCCGGGTACCCAGGGACGGGAGGACTTCCGGCCACGACCACACACGCCCCCTTCCCCCGCATCCGGGAGCCGGACGGGAGGACTTCCGGCCACGACCACACACGCCCCTTCCCCTGCATCCGGGTACCCGGGGACGGGAGGACTTCCGGCCACGACCACACACGCCCCTTCCCCTGCATCCGGGTACCCGGGGACGGGAGGACTTCCGGCCACGACCACACACGCCCCCTTCTCCCGCATCCGGGTACCCGGGGACGGGAGGACTTCCGGCCACGACCACACACGCCCCCTTCTCCCGCATCCGGGTACCCGGGGACGGGAGGACTTCCCGGCGCACTCTCGGCCAGCCCTGCCTACCTTCTTCATGAGCATGTAGATGTGGGTCTGCGCCGCGTCCAGCACGTAGCGGTGGGGGTGCTTCAGCCCCTTGACCGTGATGTCCATGGTCTTGCCGTCTATGTTTATCCACCGTCTTGCCCCGGGGGCCAGGAACAGCCTGAGACCGGGAGGAGAATGTCAGCCGAAGGAGCCAGGCCGGGAGTCCCCGGGGATGGCCCAGCGGTGAAGACCCCCTGCTCGTGCTGCAGCGGGTGTGAGCTCCGTCCCTCATCAGGGAACTAAGATCCTACAGGCCGTGTAGTGAGGCCAAAACTGAATTTGAGATTTAAAAAGAAAGTAGCCAAACCAAGTCAGTGAATGGAACCTTCCCAGCTGCTCAGGAGAGAGGGGCTGGCAGACATAACTCGACCCCCCCCCAACCCTGGGGTGAAAGGGGTCCTTTTCCTGAATAGTCAAGCATCTGAACAAGTTGTCAAGCAACATTTCCTACAAGCAAGAAGACTTCCCTGCCAGCACTGGGAATGTGAAATGTGCTTAACTTCAGAATTCCCAACCTCGTGGAGAGCAAACAGTGGGACCCACCCGCCCAGAGCCGCGGCGAGGCGGCCACACGCGAGGTGCACTGACTGCCCGACCCGAGATGTGTGGGGCCTCCGTCCAGTCTGACCTCGAGCGCAGGGCGGAGACCAGCCGGGTAGGGGGGGCCTCTGCACCCGCGCGGCTCATGCTCACTTGTAAATCTCCTCCGCCTTCTCCTTGACTTTGGACTGATCGCCGTACTTCAGGTCCTCGCAGGCTTCCCAGAAGCCTAGGTTTTCCCCTGCGAGGGGCAGAAGGTAGACGCCAAGGACAGCCAGACGGGAGCCCGGGTGGGAGGTGGAGGGAGGGAAAGAAGAGACGCGGTCAGCGGGCGTGGATCCCGCCCTGGGCCGCGAGCACGGGGGAGGTGGGACCACGGGCTCCTGGGTGCTCCGGCCAGGGCCCGGGAGAGGGCATGAAGCTAGGGAGCGCGCCAACGGTGCCTCCTTGGTGCAGAGACCCCGCCTCTGAGAGCCCCTGCAGCGCGTGTTCCCGCCAGAGCCCCTCGCAGACGCTACGAAGCCGCACCCTGAAGAGCTCTCTCCGGGAAGGCCTGGCCGCGGGGGACTAAGCACAGGGGCGCCTGAGCCAGAGATCCTGCCCCTCTAGGCCCAGAAGGAAAGCCAGGCGCCCCTCCTGTGTCCTTCCAGCCTGAGGCTCTCTGCCCGGCGCCCCACACCCGCGAGTGTGAACACCTGGTACATCACCCCAGGTGGCAGCTTGACCTGAGAAAATAAAGGAGGTCACAGCAGTGGGAAAGCAAGAGCCTGTGTCTGTGTGTGTCTGTGACTAGTGTGTGTGCCTGTGTGTGGGGGGAGTGAGTCACGGAACACCACTACGTAGGGAAATGTACCACCCCATCCCTCTGCTCCATTTCCACGTTCCCTGGAAGCCTCCCTGGCATTTCAGACCAGGAGGAGCCTAAGCGAGCCTAAGCGAGCCTAAGCGAGTAGACTCTGTCCCCTAATTCTATAGTGACCCTTCCTCTTTGGCATAAAATCCAGGGAGTCCTTAGGACCAAGACCACCCGCAGGAGCAGACAGGCCAGGATGCTCTTGAGTGACAGCCAGTGGCCTTACATCAAGGGCCCTGGAGACCACCTTGCCCACAGCAAGAGACAGTTCATTGCTTAGGAGTAAAATTAAGTGCACAGTTGTTCACAAAAGTCAAAAGGTGGAAACCACCCGAACGTTCACCAGCACAAGAGCAGACAAACACGTGGTGTGCATGCACAATGAGCGCCACTCAGCCCAGAGAGGGAGGGGGTCCTGGCACAGGCCACAAGGGGATGGACTCTGAAGTAAGCGGTGCCAAGTGAAACCGGCCAGACACGGTACGGTTCCATTTATACGAGGCCCCAGAGCACTCAGACCCAGAGGAAGCAGAATGGCTTCCGGGGGATAGGAAGTTCGTGTTTAAAGGGGACAGTTTCAGTTTGGAAAGATTAAAAAGTTCTGGAGATGGATGGTAGTGACAGTTCATTTCACTGAACTCGACACTTAGAATGGTTACAATGGCAAGTCGTATGAATATTCTATCAGTGTAAATAAATGAGCACACAGAAGCGTGTACATGGATGTCCACAGCAGTACTACTCATAACGGCCAAAAAGCGGAAACGACCCAAATGTCTACCACCTGCGGACTGGAAACAAAGCCTGGCATCTTCAGAGTGGAGCACTGCTGTTGCTTAGTCGCTAAGTCGCGTCCGACTCCTCTGCGGCCCCACAGACTGTGGCCCGCCAGCCTCCTCTGTCCCTGGGCTTCTCCAGGCAAGAACACTAGATGCAGCTCCTGGCCATTTCCTTCTCCAGGGGATCTTCCCGACCCAGGGGCCAAACCCACGTCTCCTGCGTTGGCAGGCGGATTTTTGCTGCTGAGCCACCACAAAAGCGCAAATGGAATATTATTTGGCCATGAAAAAAAGGATGAAGCATTCTTACACGCTCCAACACGGAAAGACTTCCAAAATACTATCCTAAGTGAAAGAAGACAGTGAGCCACACACTGTACGATTCCATGAATAGAAAATGTCCCAAACAGGCAAATCCCTGAAAACAGAAAATCAGTGGTCGCCTAGGACTGGGGCAGGGGGCTGTGGGGAAAGAGGCAGGCAGAGGAATAGGGAAGTGACTCCCATGGGTCGGGGTTCCTTTTTCAGGGCACTGACAGTGTTCTAGAGTTAGACGGGGGTGACTGCTGTGCAACTTTGTGAGTCTAATACAGAGCACGGAACTGCACACTTTAAAAGGGCAGGTGGATTATATGGTCTGGATTTATAACACCTGAAGCATATCTCAATTTTTAAAATTTTAGTGAAATGGACTGATTACTTGCTTTGCCTGTACCAGAAGCCGTGGGAATGTCATCCAGAGATCATCAATAGTGCTCTTTTTTTAAATAACAGCCAGGAAATCACAGAGATGAATTCTCACTGACGCCAAGTAAGGAGTGAAAGTGAAGTCGCTCAGTCGTGTCCGACTCTTTGCGACCCCATGGGCTGTAGCCTACCAGGCTCCTCTGTCCATGGGATTTTCCAGGCAATAGTCCTGGAGTGGATTGCCGTTTCCTTCTCCAGGGGATCTTCCCAACCCAGGGATCGAACCCAAGTCTCCCGCATTGTAGACAGACGCTTTACTGTCTGGGCCACCAGGGAAATCTGTAAGGAGTGGGTGGGATAAACTCAGGCTGTGGTTCGTCAGCAAGGCCACTAGATGGCACCCAGCCCACTTCCTCACCCGGTGCTTCTGGCCTAAAGCAGCCCCCTCTCCATCTCTGGGTGTATTACATCCTGGCAATCAGGCTTAGTCAGAGAAAAGGCTTTTCCAGAATCCCTATTAGAACGTAATCTGCCACATCAGGCGGGCAAAGAGGCTCATGGCACGTCCCGTGGGGTAGTTTCAGGTGCAACTCACAGGCCAGTGGGTCTCGGGGAGCAAGGGAGGGGCAAGGGTGCCCCGGGGCTCGGGGCCTGGCGAGAAGTAAGAGGACCAGGAAAGCCAGGATTTCGGGGCAGCTGGTGAAGTCCACGGAATGCTCCGCCCGCGGGACGGGGCCCTAGTCTGGCCTCCGCTTTTCCCACGCGCCTCCCTGCACGCCGCATCTACGAGGTCCGGCCTCCGCTTTTCCCGCGCGCCTCTCTGCACGCCGCATCTATGAGGTCCGGCCTCCGCTTCTCCCGCGCGCCTCCCTGCACGCCGTATCTACGAGGCTGCAGGGCCCCCAAGGCCAGGACATGAAGTGCGGGCCCACCAGTGGTCCCCAGCCTTTCACTACCAGGGACCCATTTCACGGAAGACAGCTTTCTCATGGACTGGGGGCAGGAGGGGGAGGGATGGTCTCAGGACGATTCGAGGGTGTTATATTCACTGTACACTTTATGTCCACGCACTTCCCCGGCGGCTCAGACGGTAAAGGAGACACCAGCAATGCAGGAGACGTAGGTTCCATCTCTGGGCCAGGAAGATCCCCAGGAGAAAGAAACGGCACCCCACTCCAGTATTCTCACCTGGAGAATTCCATGCGCAGAGGAGCCTGGTGGGCTACAGTCCACGGGGTCGCAAAGAGTCGGACAGGACTCAGTGACCAACGCTTTCCCTTTACGTCTATTGTTACTTCCTCAGCTCCACCGCAGCTCATCAGGCATTAGACCCCCCAGCCCCCCCCCCCCACTCCACTGAACCTGCACCTTCTAAGGAAGCAGATTGGGAGCTGAGATGGTGGTCCTTGATCGGGGCCACATGTTACAGTCACTCGCAGAGTTACCAAAGCTTAAGAGAGTCCACCCCAAACCAATTAGAAAGGACCCAATGGGGATGGGGTCCAGGCGAGCTGAATTGACAGCCAGGGCGCCCCTCGCTGAAGAAAGCCAGGTGCGTGGCGGCGGCGGACTTGGGAGCTCGTCACCGGGTGACCCAGGGCTCAGGGTGAGCAGGTGCCAGCAGCCAGAGGGGTGGGGCTCTGGGGAGGAGAGTCACAGCTCACACGGCTTCCGTGAGCAAAGTGACCCCCCTGCCAGGGAGCCCAAGGAGGGGGCGGGTCCAGAAAGCTCCCACCAAGAGTTGGCCGGAGCAGAGCCCTGAACACACCTGCCAGCATCCTCCAGCCCCAGGCTAGACATACAGGAGTGTCTCCAAAAGCAAATGCTTCTATTAAGGAAAAAAAATCAAAGACCCACCACTGAACTCCTTCCTGAGAAAGTGCTGGAAGCTCTGCCGACCCTTGGGGTCCCGGATCAGCTCGCTGAAGTTGAAGGCCCAGCGCTCCACCCGCATCTTGGTTGGGATGTCCACCCTGCAAGGACCACCACGTGTAAGTTCTCCAGACACCTGGGCTGTGCCAAGCGGCGACCTGCGTGGGGTGAGGGGTTTCGGCCCCGCTAACCTCCACGCGTCCCCTCCCCCATCCCTGCACAGACAAGCCAAGTAACACCCTGCTCAGAAAATACAGCCTCAGACACGGCCCCTGGGCCTGGGGTCAGGAGCTGGCAGCCCGGGTGGGGGTGTCGGGGAGGCGCCCCGCTAACCCTTCAGAACAGAGGGACACGCACACCTCCTCCACGGCCTGCGGAGGTGAGGGCCGGCCGCCACACCAGGCCCAGATTCAGGGGGCCTCTCTTATCCAAACCAGGCCGTCCTAAGGAATCAACCCTGAATATTCCCTGGAAGGACTGATGCTGAAGCTGAAGCTCCAATACTCCTGGGCCACCTGATGCGAAGAACTGACTCATTGGAAAAGACCCTGATGCTGGGAAAGATTGAAGGCAGGAGGCGAAGGGGACGACAGAGGATGAGATGGTTAGATAGCATCACCGACTCGATGGACATGAATTTGAACAAGCTCCGGGAGATGGAGGGCAGGGAAGCCTGGCGTGCTGCGTCCATGGGGTCTGAGTCGGACACGACTGAGCGACTAAACCCCAACAACAGCTCTTGTTCGATACACTGGGAGAGACGCAAAGGCTGAAGGAAACCATCCTCACAGCCAGATGGCTCCAGAGTCCTGGGCCCTGCAGCTGACCCCCGACTCCCACAGGCGCCCTCCTTGCCCCGTCAGCTGACCACGGGGCCACGTGCAGGAGGGGAAAGGGCGCCCCCCAGACCTGCTCACCAGGCTGGGTCTGAGCCCGGGGTGCTCCGCAGGCCTCAGGAGGCAGCGGCCGCGGCACCGAGCTGCCCGTGGTTTGCTCCCACGCCCCAGCCGTGCCCGTCCTCCCCCCCCGCCTTCTTTCTTCCTGTATCAGCTTGGCTTTTCTCCTCTGTCGTTCAGCCTTTGCCTCCTCTTCCAAACAGCAGAATTATGCAGCAGCAACCCCTCAAGTTTCACAAACGGCGAAGGGATGAGTGGTGTAATTCCCCAAGGCAGGCGAAAGGGCTCTGCCTTCCCGGAGCTTATTTTCACTCTAATTAGAAATTGAGAATGGAAAGCCATAGAGATGACTGTTTTCTTTCCAAAAACAATCTCTGTATTGTTAAAACAGAGTTACCCTTTGACCCAGCAGCTCCATTCCTAGGCACACACCCCGAGAAATGAAAAATACATGTCCCCAGGAAAACGAGCCCATGAATGTTCACAGCAGCACATTCACAACCGCTAGAAGGCAGAGACGACCTGAATGTCCGCCAGCTGATGGACGGATAAACAACAGGTGGTCTATCTGTACAATTAATACTTGTCATCCATAATTTGAAATTGAGTACTGATATCTGCTTCAACATGGATAAACTTTGAAGGCATCACGCTAAGGGAAAAAAGCTAATCACAAAAGACCTCATATTGTGCCATTCCACTTATATGAACTCGCAGAAGAGACAAACCTGGAGAGACAGGCAGTTTAGTGGCTGAGGAGGCAGGAGGGGCTTAAGGGATGGGGACCTGGGGTGATAGCAAAGGCTGTTGCTGAGTCGCTCAGTCGTGTCTGACTCTGTGTGACCCCATGACTGTAGCCCGCCAGGCTCCTCTCCATGGGATCCTCCAGGCTAGAAGACTGGAGCGGGTTGCCATTTCCTTCTCAGGGGACCTTCCCGACCCAGGGACCAAACCTGTGTCTCCTGCATTGCAGGTGGAATCTAAAGGGCAGGGGGTTCTTATTGGGCTGATGAAAATGTTTTAGAAATTGACCCGTGGAAGTTACATGATTCTATGCATATAGTCAAAATCACTGAAAATACAGTCAATATATAGTCAATATAGTCTATGAATATAGTCAAAATCACTGAGACGTACACTTTAAGTGGATGAATTCTATGACATGAAAATTATAACGTGAAAAGTTTCTTTTAAAAGAACACACATATCTTGAGTACGTACAGTTTGGCATTTAAATCCCAGAACTGGGTGTCGTCCGTTATCCAAGGATTGCTGGGGAGGCAGCCCGACATGATGGCGTCATTGGATGAAAACTGCTCACTATACTTAACGATCCTCAAAAGCAAAAAAAAACAAACAAGTGATTTCCTAGAAGTCCAACACCCCAGAGACCAAATAAACCAACACTCAGGCCGGTTGACCAGCCTGCCCTCCTCCAACTCCGTCCATGTGGTTACATGCTCATCACTGTCTTCTCAGAAAAACACTAAAACAGTTCTCAAGACTGGCAGGTGCTTAACAAGATCCGTCCTGTTCTCGTCGGGAAATGAAACGGCGTCTCCCGAACGGGTTCCTCCGTGACTTCTCTGTGCTTGGTTCATAAAACACGGCCTCTGTGCCCTTGGTCGCAAGCCTTCACAATGCAAAGCTGGGCCTGCTCACATTCAAACAGGGGTCTCGGCACCATCTTGGAAGCACGAGGTCCGGGGAGACTCAGTGAGGCTGTCACCGCCTTGGGGTCCACCCTCTGTCAAAGATGCCCGCGTTTGGGAGTTCAGACCCATTATTCCACACTGTGGCCTCCCTGAGACAAACGCAGGCAAGCGCTAATCCCTTCTAGCTGGGTTGGACCTCCTAAACCAACGTGTGTCCCGGTGTCTGGTAGTCTGGGAAAAAACCTGCAAGGTCTTCACCCTAAGGGTGGGCACTGCGTCCATAATATACACACGAGGCGCCCACCACGAAGTCTGCCCACCGCCACGAGAGACTGTGGAGCAGGACCCATGCCCCAGAGACACCGCAGAGCCCCCGTCCTCAGTCCCAGGTGGATCAAGGCCCCGGGCTCCACTTCTCACCAGACCTTCACCGTGGAAGAGCGGGAAGCAAGGGGGAAAAACAGGTGCCCACAGGTCCAGACACTAATGGTGTCAAAATTATGGTAATGAGGCTCCGAGACAGTGAGTCTAAAAGTATCCATCAGCCTTCGAGCCTCCCCTAATGGACTGTCCATTTGGTTTCATAAGACTGACTTTCTGGAACAGGTCAGAGTAGTAATGCCCTCTGGGAGACTGGATTAAGACAGCCTGAATGTTTGAGAAATCAAACATTAATTTCCAGTTTCTCCCAACTGGATTTTAATCAAAGGTTAACAACGGATGTTTATCAGTACCTGTGAACCATACCATCTAGCGCGTGAACGCTTCCCACTTTCCCATCCACAGACTGTCTAGCGCTTCACCCCTCACCCGACCCACAGCCCAACCCAACTTAATCCCTGTGAGACTGCTTTTGTCCCTTTCAGTCCTTAGGAATCTCAAGCCAACCATGACTTGTCAAGCCCTCCTTGAGGCAGAAGTTCTCCTGCCTGGTGACCTGCTGTGCCAACCCCAGCAAGAGCAACAGGTTAGAGACCTACCCTCCGAGAGACACGGACGACTTCACTGTGGACCTCATCAAGGCCTGTCGGTAATACATGATCTGGAAGAGACACAGTGGTTAGACTGCCCCGCCCGGGGTGTCGCCAACACTGACGCCTACACGCGACTCTGAACCAGAAGCTGCTTCCCCATCAAAGCACCCCATCCCACCCCCTCAAGCCGGCCCCCCAGGACCCCAGGGCTCAGGTCTGTAGCACATAGGGGACCCCAACTCCAAATGAGCAGCCTTAACTCATCGTGTGTTCGTCTTGGAAAAGACACCACCTGGGAAAAATGAAAGTTCTAAACCGAGACAAAGGCTTAGCATTTCCCCAGACGCCTGTGACACACAGAAGCAGATCTAACGTCACGGTCATCACGGCGCAGGGCTCTGTCCCTGGCCCTGGACAGGAGGTCTGCCCATGCAGTCAGCCCGTCACCCGGGACAGACGCTGAGCTCCTCTGATGGTGAGCGGGATCCAGGGTGCGGGACCCACCCCACGTCCTTCAGATCTGCGCCTTCAGAGGATGCTTCGTGTCCCCATAGCAGCTCAACCGCACAGCTTAGAGGAGACGCTTCAGCGCTCTGTGCCGTCCATTACCTTGTAGGCAACTGTCTGAACCCTACACCTGGTTTTCATTTCATCGCTGAGCGCAGAGCAGGAAGCCAAAGCGCATGTAATTTGTTGAGGATTAAAAATCAAACTTCCCTGAAACTGGGAGGCTAATTACCTCTTTCCTGACAGAAACCACGGTCTGTTTCTGTGAAAACAAAGAAGCAAAAACCATTAGACAGACGTCATGAAATCATTACAGTCCAAATACCCATTTGAAACATAAAAACCCTTCCCCAAGAGAACACTGCCCATCTTTTTATTTTTTTATTTAAAAGGCAGAATCTCCCCATCACCACTTGTTCCACCCTGTTCTGCACAACTACTGGAGAATTAGATCAGCTGAGAGGTTTGGGGACAGAAGGGGGTCCCTTGCCACTGTAACTTTATCCTACTCTCCTAAAAGCCAAGATGAACTGAAGACAAGTTCAGGATTGCTCCCAATCCACCACAGCGCCTACAGACCATCCGATGGGGAACTAGCCGCTTGACCAGTACTCGACGTTTCAGGGAAAAGCCACGCCACTGAAAATAAAACACACACTTCAAAGACTCAAGACCAGCCTCCACTGCAAGCTGAGTCCCAGAGCGGAGCCATAACGTGGAAGCTCTCACCTCCGGCTCCCTCCTCAGCCTAGACTTTCACAGCAGAGGAAGGGCGACTCGGAGAGGAGCCCCGTGTTTAGGATCCCGGAAGCTCCCGGAAACCACTCAGACCTGCCTCCTCCTGAACCTTCCTACCATCTGACACGCATCCCTGGTACCACTTGTCTGCCCCATCCAACTCTTGGAGGCTCGGTGCAGCTGGTGCTCCCAAAACCAGTTTTCCGAGGTTTGGTTGTGTCAGGGACCGCCTGGTGTGACTCTTACGTGTCAAGCTGAGTGTCATTCCTGGCAGCTAACACCTGTGCTGCTGAGTCCCACCAGGTTTGCGCCCCTGGAAAAGTCCAAGGACAACGCGATCTCCTTTAGCCAGCTAGTGAAGTAAGTCCTGGGCCAGAGCCCAGTGACAAGGAATGAAGGAGGGTCTGATCTGGAACGTCATATACGAGTCTCCTTTCTACTTTGCGTCATTTTTTTAACTTTGCATCATAAATTGTTTTTATGTGATTGCTTCTCTCGGGGCGGAAGCTAGGACAAGTGATCTCAGAAAGGCAACGTGTAATTTCCCTGGTGGTTCAGGGTTAGGGATCCAGCCTCCAGTGCAGGGGACGTGGCTTCGAGCCCTGCTCAGGGAACTGAGATCCCACACGGCACAAGGCAACCGGGCGCCTGCGCCACAGCTAGAGAGTCCGTGCGCTCCGGGGGCCACGTGCCAAACCGAGACCGGACACAGTCAAAGGTGAGAAGGACACACTTTCCAGCGAAGGAAGGGACGCTCAGGCACAGCGCTCTGATCCGACCCTCATCCCCACACACACTTCCGCCTTCCCCGGACTCATCACAACCATAATTAGACACCGCCTGTGCACCTCTCTGTCGAACCTATGCGTCGCCCATCAGGCGCTGCTAGGAGCAGGAAGACCACGTTAATCTTCCCGAGCACAACCCGTGGCACAGAGCAGACGCTCACTAAATACCAGACAAATGATGACTGCTGTATGCTTGGAAGCTCAAAAAAATGGAGATGCATTCTAAGGTTAAGAGAATATTTTGCTGCTTAAAAAAACTGAGAACACTCTCCAAATGACCCAGATATTGTGGCAGTTACGCTAATATCTGTTCCTATGCTCTCCTAACACAGGGCTGTGTGAGAAGACGCACATTTCAGGTGGAAAAGGACCCCAGGGACAGGGTGGATTTGCACTCAAATCTAATATAATCAGATGCTTCTGTTCAAGTCATGCGGAAGTGGATTAAGAAGAGTATCTACTGGTTTATGCCTTCTGCTCAAAAGAGAAGTTGGACTTTTGTGTGATAATAATCACCTAGCTATATACAAAGCAATTTACACCTCTCTGAGCCCTTAGAAAGTTTAAGGGAGGGAGGTTTTATTATTCTAATTTTCGGAAACCAAGGTTCTGACATCTCCTGGTTGGTAACTGGCTGAACCAGGATTCAAACCCGGATGTGACCTTGGCAAGCGGAGAAGTGGGGTTTCCCTGGTGGTCCGGTGGCTAAGGCTGCGCTTCCACTGCAGAGGGCTCGGGTTCCATCCCCGGTCAGAGAGCTAAGATCCCACATGAAGCACAGAGTGGCCAGGAGAAAACAGGACCACAGCAAGAAAGGCTGAAAAAGGGCTGTTCAAAAACAAACAAGTCTGAGCAGTGACCCAGGAGAATGGGAAAATGGTGTGTTCTCTTCACCTGTTCCTCGCTTGCCCTGAGACTGAGGCTAGTGCCGAACGGGCTGCCCCTGTCCAGCCACGAGACACGACTTCACATAAAACAGATGAAGAACAAGGGCCTGCTGCTCAGCACAGGAACTCTACTCAGCAGGCTGGAGTGGCAAAAGAACCCAGAAAAGAGGAGACGTGTGTATATTTACCTGATTCACTTCGCTGTAAACCTGAGGCTAACACAGCACTGTAAACCAGCTACACTCCAATAAAAAAAAAAAAAAAAAAAAAAAAAAAAAAAAAAACAGAAAGAAACCAGAAAACACAAACGAAACCAGAAAACAGAAGAGAATGCGAGAGCCCCCACCCAAGAGGAAGCACACACCCGCCTGACTCCTTAATTAACACAAATGACGGTAAAACACACTCCCAGCTGCAAGAGAAGGAAGACCTAGGATCCAGCCCACAGCCCGGCGACCATATTAACGGTGCTGTATTCCATGTTGGGCACAGCACAGATCTTAACTGTTTCACCACAAAGTCAAGGGTGGAGGTGTGAATCAGCGGTGGAACTCACTTTGCCGTATCTATTCGCATCTAACCACACACTGTACCCCTGAAACCTGCACACGTAATAACGCCAATATCTCAGCAAGGCTGGAGCCTGGACACACTGACGTTGGTAACGACTGCAACTGCGCTCGGGTGCCCGGCGGGCAGGGCCTCAGACACCCTCCCTCGGTGCCCAGGCCCCAGGATGAGCCACTGTTCTGGCCCTGCGCCCTGTGTGGGCAGTGGCGGACGAGACGCGCAGCCCAGCCTGCCCACGGTCTCTGGGCCCCGGGAGCCGTCCTCACACAGCTCCGGCCATAAGCACACTCACTTCTAGTCTACTGTGTGGTCTCAGTTCGGCCTAATACCTGCTGTTTCTGGGGCCACTCTCTCGGTCTTCAGGGTGTTAAACTTTTTTATATTTTAATTCCCTTCTTGACTTCACTATCCTTTCAGGGCGCTGGGCTTGCTGTGGGCTTTCTGGTTCCCCCAAACTACCAGTGATCTCCTGGGAATCGGACTGCAGCGGGTTCCCTGGGGTCTAAGAGCTTGTCCACCTCCACCCTGGACCACCCGCATGGACGTCAGCGTTTATTCCTAACTTTAAAAACTGATGTCCACCGTGGGGCGGAGGGAGGGAGGGGACACAGGTGCGCTGGCTCACTTCGTCGCTCAGCATAGAATCAACACTGTCACGCTGCTGCGCGCCTGCTGAGCCGCTTCAGCCGTCTCTGACTCTTTGCGACCCCATGGACCACAGCCCACCAGGCTCCTCTGTCCGTGGGAAGCTGTAGGCAAGAATATTGGAGTGGGTTGTCATTTCCTTCTCCAGGGCATCTTCCCGACCCAGGGACAGAAACCACGTCTCTCATGTCTCCTGCATTGACAGGCAGGTTCTTTGCCACTAGCGCCACCTGGGAAGCCCAACTATTAAAAAAAAAAAAAAATTATCATTAAAAAAAAACAACCCTCTGTCCATGGGACCTGCCTTCTCTAGGCTAACATACAGGGAGTCTCTCCCCTGTCTGGAGAGTGTGTATCTTGGCAGTAGGGGAGAGGTTCTGAACTTCTCTGAAAAGACAGAGAGAGAATTTGACAGGATGGGGGTCATTAAAAGAGTATTGACCTTCTGGGTCAGAAAGGTCAAAATCCCGGTTCTGTCACTTCTTGGCTACCTGACTCTGGATAAGTTACCTGGCATCTGAAAGCCTCTGCTTTCTCATGTGTAAAGAGGGACAGAAAAGGGGACTGAGTGACATAATCCGGAGTGACGGGCGTGGGGCGGGACCCTAAGCACTGGCTGCTGCTGATGGCTCAGATGCTTCTGCCAAGAGTGTGCAGGTACCACTTTAGCCCCAGTCAGGAGGCAAATCAGGATGCCCAGGCAATACCGGGGACACCAACAGAGGGATCTGCTGCTCACGTGAAATCTAAACCTAACTGGGCTTCCTGCATTTTGTTAAGCCTCACAGACCTACCAATATGATGGTCACTATCAATACGGAAAAGGCCGAGCCTGTGTGCGCTCAGTCGCTAAGCCATGTCTGACTCTGCAACCCCGTGGACTGCAGCCCACCAGGCTCCTCCGTCCATGGGATTCTCCAGGCAGGAATTCTGGAGTGGGCTACCACTCCTCCTTCAGGGGATCTTCCCGACCCAGGGATCAAACCTGCGTCTCCTGCAAGTCTCCTGCACTGGCAACTGGGTTCTTTCCCTCTGAGCCCCCAGGGAAGCAGGAAAGGTCATAAGAAACATTTAATCAAAGTGCAGTTATTGCAAAGCACTGGAGTGGGTTGCCATTTCCTTCTCCAGGGGATCTTTCCAACAGAGGGATCGAACCCGGGTCTCCCACATTGCAGGCAGACTCTTTACCATCTGGGCCACCAGGATATCCCAGTAAAAAGCACACACACACATTTCTAAGCAGCTCTGAGAAAGCCATCTCATGGTAAGACTAGAGATAGACATGTCTTGCGCCCTGGAAGGCACGCACAAACCCCACTGTCTCCACAGCTGGCCCTCCAGGAGTGAAGTCACCTCTTCATTCCTCAGCCCAGGGAGGACGCTGTCACAGGAGGAGCACCCCACCCAAGGAATCTTAGCATTCTCCGCATTCCCCGGATTCTGACTTGGGATTTTTCCAGAGTTGCCCAAATAGGGACACGTCCAAAGCCTGTTTACACACAGCCCTGTGGCCCGCGTGCCGGCCCTGAGACCCAGATGCAGGCTGCAGACGATGGTCCAGGGCAGGAGGGCTCAAGGTCGTGCCCTGGGGTGACCGGGGCAGAGGCTGGGCAACCCCAGGGAGGGATGAGCAGCGACCCTGGGGACAGGCAATCAGGCAGGTATCTGTGCAGAAACAGAGGTGAGGCCCGGGCAAGCAGCAGAGTGAAACATAAGGTGGGGAGGACCCCAGGGACGCCGGGAACACGGGCCCAGGGGTGAGAGCAGAGGAAGTCAAAAGCCGGAAACCGGGAAATCCGAGAGCGGAAGCGGTTCAGGCAAAGCGGACCAGAAAAGAGAAGGGGGTGGCCAGCCGTCCAAGGAGACGAGAGTCCGAGGCTGTGAGCGTCGGAAGGAGTCCTTGTCCCGCAGTGTGCTTCCCGATGGGGGCGGGACTGACCGCACAGCTTCCAGGGGACCAGGGACCTAGAGAAGGTTCTAGAACAGCAGAGCATCAGGGCAAGCGCGGGCCTGCTGAGCGTAGAGCTGGGGGCCTGAGCACAGACCCTGCCATGAGGGGGCGCCGGGCGCAGGACCGCAGGGTGCGGCTGGGGATGGGGAGGCGGTGCCCAGAGGGGCAGCGGCTACAGAACCGTGCGGACCCACACGACCCCCGGCTGGCCCGGCCTGGGCAGACGGCTCAGTCTCTCCGCAAAACGGAACGGGCGTGACCTCTCTCACCACGCTGCTGGGAGAAGAGAATAAACTCCAGCGAAGCCTCCAGAAGCCGTGCAGCGGACACTGGGACTCATCAACAAGACCCCGAGGGGCTGGGGGCCCGTCAGCTCTCACCGGGCTTCACCAGCCCTGAGAGTGTGTCTGGTGGGACAGGCAGCCCACCCCCTGTGCCTGTGCCCCCAACTGTGAACACAGACGCCAGAGCTTCCGCATCACGAGCCGCTCACGGAGTCCACACGGAGCCCCTGGGGCGCGGCACCCAGGGATACCCCAGCCACCGCAGGTCACATAGGAGCCGGAGGAAGACAGCCGTCTGTCCCCAGTTGGCGGGGACACACGGAGCGAGGGGTGTTGCTCACGGAGGGCTCCTGGCCGGAGCTCCGCAGGGCACAGCCCGTGACTGTGGAGCCACGTGTCTGCCCTTCCCCCAAAGGCCGGAGTGGCTGCCGGTATGGACGGCGGCGCTGTTCTCCGCAGCCGTCCACGGGGCCAGGCAGGGTGGTGGGGCTGGCGTGTGCCTGCCTCCGCTGCCAACAGTCAGGGCAGAAGGATGAGAAGAAAGGAGGATGAACGGGGACACCTGGGGTGAGGGAGAGCCCCCCAGACAGGGCCGAGGGTCTCCAGGCCCCACAGATTCCCCTCGGGCAGCAGAGAGAGGGTCATGACAGCAGTGGGCACCGCTGCGGCCAGTGTGCGCACGCGCCGCTCCCACTCCAGACGCTTGGCATCAATGACCTCGCTCAGCCCCTGAAGGAGGCACTCTCCTTATTCCCATTTTACAGACGAGGAAACTGAGGCTTTGAGCTCTAGAGCTTGCCTGAGCCACAGCTTGTCCGAGATGACACAACTGCAGAAGCGGGGAGGGGGCCTCACCCTGATGTCAGAGCTCCCACCGGCCCTCCTCACACAACGACCTGGAGACCCTGCTGGAGTCTGGGGGGCGGCCCCGGCACCACTGCCCACAGCCAGGCTGGGGCGGGCCGCCACTCAGCCTGCTCCCCGTGGGGACAGGTGCTCTCTGAGATTAGGGCACCCCACCCGCCGGGGCGGCGGGACCAAGAGGACCCGCTCCCTGGGCCACCCCACTCCGGTCGGCTCCTCCTCAGGCTGGGCAGCCCCCGTGGCCACCAGCCTGAGGCACGCGGTCCCCCAGGGCCCCGGGCACCTGCCAAACCCCAGCCTCTGCCCTCTCTCCAGGGTGTTTACAGTTTCTGGGTCGTCTGCCTCTGTTTAAGGAAGAGAGGTCTTTCCAAGAATTTACGAACTGCCAGCAATGAGCCCTCTTCAGACCAGTGCAGGGAGACGGTCTCTGAATCGAGGCAGAAGTCCGACCCAGCCCCCGGGCCACGCTGCCCGCTCCCTGCACCCTGCGCTCGGGCCAGACAAGCAGGGACCCTGGGTCCAGCTGCAGGCCGGGGCACACACACCCCCGCCCTGGGCCCGGGGGGAGGGCCGGGGGCGGGCTTGCGAGTGGGAGAGTTTCAAGTCTTTCTTCTTCTTAAGGCGCCAGGGCAGCCCGGGTGCAGACAGAGGAGGGCAGCTGGTGGGAGAGAGACAGATAGACAGTGGGTGCTCAGCTACGACGCCCACCGGTGCCCCCCCGGCCCCCCACCCCTCGGCGCCCCCGCCCCCGGCACCGCGGCCGCAGCCTCCCCAGCCTCGGCCTGGGCTCCGGGAGGAGTGCGTCGCCTGCCTTTGCCCAGAAAGAGGCCCTGAGGGCCCTGCCTCAGCCAGGAGGGGCTGGCCACCCCAGGGAGTCACCCTTAGAGCACCCCTGTGAGGCCGCTCACTCAGCATCTCAGCCATCCTGCCATGGCCAGAGCCAGAGGGCCCGCCTCTGCCAGACACACACACACTCGATACACATGCATGCACGCACACATGCAACACACACACACACAGAGACACACATACATCCACACAATCCACACCCAACACACACGCACACATGCACGTGCATGTGCATGCACACATACAGCCACACGCATACATAATACACACACACAGACACATGTGCACATATAATGTGAACATATGCACATGCATATATTCATAAAATGCATACACGTACATACAATATCCACACAGAGACATGCATATCCACACACCACACACACAGAAAGACACGGACACGGTACCCAGGTACACACAGGCACACATGCACACACACGTGTGCGGTGTGTGGCTGGTCGGGCTGAGTGGGGGCCTCCCCTCCACACCCCCTCCTCCAGGCCACACAGGTGTCCGGAGCTGCCAGCATCCACAAAAGAGCAAATCTCCCAGCCCTCTTCAGTATTTTCCTTGATGATGCTGTTTCCATGGCAACCAAGGCCTGGGCAATTATCTGTCATCCGACGCAGGGAATGTGGAAAAAGCCGCTGACGGTGCCAGACATGTATCAAGGGAGGGGGGCTCTGAATTAGGGGCAGGGGGCCCAGCGGAGTCCCTGGGGTGTCCTCTGCGTATGGACGCCCTCCATGTGGACCCCAGCCAAAACCTGTACGCACTGGTGGGGGTCCCCGTGGGCTAAGAATACAGGTCAGACTTCCTGCCAGCATTTCCAGGGACCGCCGAGGCTTACAGGTGACACACGAGGCTAACAAGGCCCCTGGCTGCTTGCTGCCAAATTCAGCGGTGGACAGAGAGCAAGGGAGCCGTCCACAGCTAGTATAAGTGGGGATAGGCTGGTTTGCTGGGACCTGTGTTCTCAGCCTGGACAGTCTTGGCTCCCAAGGCCACCAGATGATGTCTGGAGACACTTTGGATCGTCAGGACCGGGAGGCGTCAGGGAGATGCTCGGAGCTACAGATATCCGGTGGGAGAGGCCAGGGGTGCGGATCACCCCACAAGGCACAGGATAGCCCCACAGAACTATCTGCCCCAAATAACTGTGCCATGCCTGGGAAACCCTAATCGGGGTGCCCTCTGTCTCAGCAGCTTCTGAACCACATTTCCTTAAATAAAAACCCATCATAGGAAACAGTTCATCATCAGCGGTGGCCTATTGGGGAAAGGGGTCCTTTAAAAAAAAAAAGCAAAGATCCCACCCGACTGAGATGCAAAAGAAAGTGGAGGGACCAGGTCCTGTCGTGTGGATTAAGGTTTAAGCCGAAAGTTGGCTCAAGGGTTGTAAGCCTGGGGCCTACTGTCTTTGAGGGGGAAGGGAACTGGTGGAAGCGGCGTGCAAAAGGCCTGCCTGTGGCTCTCTGGCTGACACGGGTTGATAAGTTTCATCAGACTTTCAAAGAGGGAAGTGATTCAGGAGTCCGAAAACCAACCATTAGACACCATTGCCCTGGCCTGCCCACGCCCACTCTCCTGACCAGAACCCCTGCCCTGGCCTCCCGTCTCTGACGCCACGGTGTGCACAGGCCTCCTCTCCCGGGCCGTCTCAGGGCAGAGGCTCCGCTACCCTACCCTACAGACACAGACAGACAACGACACGCGGCCACCTGCCCAGCCTAAGACCCCTGGGCCCAGGCCTCGCCCAGCATGCGCAGCAGAGACTGACCTGGCTTACCTGGTCTTCATTTGGGTTAGTCACTCGGTCCAGGCCGTAGTCCAGCACATTGTTCACTCCTGGCTGAATGAGGAAAAAATCAGTGTAAGGACCACTGCAGGGAGAGTCTCCAGTTTCTGATCAACTTTGGATTCTGGCCAAGCTGCCCATCGTGAGACCAAGCTGAGGGTTGTGGCCCAATCTGTGGGGAGCTACAGGGGTATGTAAGGTTCCCCAGATTGGGGGGGGGCGCCTTCCCCTTCCTCTGGGGTCCACCATAGCATCCCCAGAGGAAGGGAGGGAGGGTGGATGGACGGATGGGTGGATGGGTGGGTGGGTGGGTGGTGGTTGTGGTTCAGTCACTAAGTCAGGTCTGACTCTGTGACCCACGGACTGCAGCACTCCAGGCTCCTCTGTCCTCCACTATCGCCCGGAGTTTGCTCAGATGCACATCCATTGAGTCAGTGATGCTGTCTAACCATCTCATCCTCTGCCACCCTCTTCTCCTTTGGCCTTCCATCTTTCCCAGCATCAGGGTCTTTTCTACTGAGTCGGCCTCTTTGTATCAGGTGGCCAAAACATTGGAGCTTCAGCATCAGTCCTTCCAGTGAATATTCAGGGTTGATTTCCTTTAGGATGGACTGGTTTGATCTCCTTGCAGTCCAAGGGACTGGGTGGATAGATGGATAAATAAATAGATGGGTGGATGGATGGAAGGATGGGAGGTTGGGTGGGTGGGTGGATGTGGGGTGGATGGATGGGTGGGCGGGGGGGTGGATGGGTGGATGGATTAACACGCAGACTGGATCAGAGTTCATGGGACTGGCACAGGGGCCTCCCAACTGCTGCGCTCCACGGTTCACTGCTCTGGAGAGTCCAGGCTTCAGTCAAGCACCCAGAAGTTCTGATCTGGATCCTGCCGTCCCCCAGCTAGGGGGAGGATCTTGGAAACGACTTCTCTCTGTGCTGAGAACCAGAGATGACCCCTCCTGTCTGTCTGGTTCTTGTAGGATTTAGCACGATGGACGCTCACAACGGAGGGTCGCTGTCACCAGGCAAGGCCTCGTGTCCACCCTGAGATCACGGTGGAGAGGCCGGGCTCAGAGCTGGTCTCCGGCTCTGCCGCCTCCACCAGGCCGCCTCCCCGGCCAGTCCTGCCCCAGCTCTGAACTCCTCCGGGCCAGCGATTCAGGTCTCTCACTTCCTCTGTTTGTTTGGTGCAGGCAACCATCTGGGAACTCCCATCCCCGGGAGAAAGAAAACAGTCTTACACACTCTCTCTCTCTCTCTCTCTCTCTCTCTCTCACACACACACACACACTTGACCCACACTCTGATGCAGTTTCTGGGACCCCAGAGGCAGCTGGAATGGAGACCCCTCAGAGCTGACGTCAGGGCACAGGAAACGGGCAGCGGTGGCCGTCAGCAGATGGGGAGCCGCCCAGCTGTGTGCAGCCCAGGGGGGACGCTCTCGATGAGTGCTCCCGGAGACCGTCTGACGGCCTGGGCTGCTGGCCTGTCAGTCAGATCGCTCCATCCCCGCCCAAGATAGACCTTCAAAGCGGATGCTCCTCAGACAAGACGCGGCCCTCATCCCAAAGCTCCAGGCCACCGAGAGGCTGAGAGTTTTAGAAAAACTCGGGGAGAAGAGATTCAGGGACACCCTGGTCCAGTTCCGATGGAGAGGGGCAGCCGGGAGGGGGCCAGGGTGTGAGAGCGGCTTCGTGTCTGCTCACGTCTGTTCACATCTGTTCACGTGTGCTCATGTCTGTTCACATGTGCTCACGCTGTTGATGTCTGCCCGCATCTGCTTGCGTCTTTCACGTGTGCTCACGCCTGTTCACGTCTGTTCGTGTGTGCTCACATCTGTTCACGTCTGCTCGTGTGTGCTCATGTCTTTCACGTGTGCTCATGTGAGCTCATGTCTGTTCACATGTGCTCACGCCTGTTCACGTGTGCTTTCACATCGGGCCTCGTTCTGAACACAGCTCCCCAGGGCCACCCACGAGGGGGCAGGCGCCTCTGAGCAGCAGTCACGTGATGCTCTCATGCCTGAGGAGGTGACTAAGGCCTTGCGCGTCCAGTGAGACCACGTGGCGCTGTCGTGGGAGGCAGAGGAGCGCTCCGGGAGGGAGAGCCGGGCGCCCGCTCTCACAGGGAGTCGGCACCAGCCCTGGGGCTCTGCTCCCTCATCAGCAAACGAGACTAATTGCAGTGCCTCCCACCCGGGCCGAGAGGTGACGCAGGAAGGTGCGCGCAGGGACGTGCCTGCTGCTCCCGCGCCCAAGACTCCGCGCTCCCAACGCACGGGCCCGGCTTCCGTCCCCCGGTCGGGAGCTGGCTCCCACACGCCGCCCAAAGGCCCCGCGTGCCGCAGGGAGGACCCGAGACAGCCAAAGAGAGGACGAAGCTTTTTCTGAAGGAGGAAGAAATCGCATGAGGCCTAGCGCGGAGCCCAGGCCAGCACCGCGTCCTCAACAACGCCTTCGCGGGTGGAACGCGTATGGGCTCTCTGTTCTGAATCCAGAAAGAGAATGAGCGGAACGGCCAAACGCTGATGGGCTCCCAGTTCAAACAGTCCAGGAGCTTGGACACCGTGGGGGACGCAGTCACGCTGGTCCTGGGAACTCGGTTCCCGGAAGAGGAGGAGCGCGGTTCTGGACAGCTGACTGCTCCGAATCCCTTCGCCTGCAGGGATCCGGGTCCGGCGCAGGCGGGAGCAGACACCGCCTCGGCTGCGCTGCGGGGCGAGGCCGGCTTCCCCGGAACGAGGGCACGTGGCCGTCACGGCGGGTCTCTCTCGGCCTCTTACGCCCCCGAGCCCCGCGCTCGAACCCCCAGGCTGAGCACACGCGCACCCCCTCCTCGCGCCCCCGCCAGCGGGACCGGACGCAGACGAGGGAGGGAGAGGCGGCGCGGGAACCGGGGCGTGGCCAGCGCGAGGCGACTCCGGTTCCGCAACGCGTGCCGTGTGGCCTGGGCTCGAGTTCTCTCCTCATCTTCTCCTTTTAATTTTTTGGCCGCACCATGCAATGCGTGGCATCTTAGTTCCCCAACAAGAGACTGAACCTAAGCCCCCGCACCCGGAGCAGAGGCTTAACCACTGGGCCCCAGAGAAGTGCAGGTTTTCTTCTCATACCCCTTTCCCAAGGCATCGCGTCCCAGCCCTCACACAAGGCAGCCTCATTCCGGTCCCTCCGTTAGGGAACTTCGCTCCATCCTGACACCAGCGGAGCGGCCGCGGGCAGACTCCATCCAGTTAGTCAATTTCCTCTGCCAGCCAGAGGCTCCTGGACGCGAGCCAACACTGAGCTCCTGCAGATTCAGTTCCAGCCCAGAGAGATGAGCCGCACGCGGGTGGGGAGTATGGGTGGGGCAGGCAGGCGTCCGAGGAGGCGGGTGAGCCAGGAGAGGGTACTCACAGGGCACCGCTGCACCAGCCAGTACGCCCTCTCCTGGCAGTCCAGCACGCATCGGTCCACTTGGTTCCGCTCCTTCCCGGCCCTGGAAAGCCACAAGCCACGTTGGAGGCCAGAAAGATGCCGTATCCCTTGCTCACTGATGGACCCCCTTCCTGATGGACCCCCTTTCCTGATGGACCCCCCTTTCCTGGTGGACCCCCTTCCTGATGCACCCCCCTTCCTGATGCACCCCCTTTCCTGATGCACCCCCTTCCTAGTGCACCCCCTTTCCTGATGGACCCCCCTTCCTGATGGACCCCCTTCCTGATGGACCCCCTTCCTGATGGACCCCCCTTTCCTGATGGACCCCATTCCAGACCACTCTCCGGATCTGCCCAGATAAGCTGTATTTGCCATAATAATAATGATGATGATGAAAAAAGCAAACTTCACTGCCACACTTAGGTGCTGAGTACCCTGCTCCCTGCTCAGAACTTTTTTTTTTTTTTTTAGAACTTCTACACATACTGACTTATCAGATCCTCCCCGTGAGCGAGCCTAACCTTGCAGCCTAGGGACTGAAGAAGAGAGAGAGGCTGAGCCCCCACCGAGGGTCATGGGGGCCACCAGCAGGCAGAGGCGGGACCTGAACTGGGGATGGGTCCCAGAGTCCAGCTCCCCCCAGGAGCACGGGGCGTGAGGCGATCGAGGCCCCCATGACCAGCTGAGGGTCTGACCATCCCCACCCACGTCACCCCTGCAGGAGTAGGGAGGACTTTCCGGGCTGACATCCACCCACCCGGCTTCTGAACTTTCCCTGCTCTGATAAACAACATCATCAACATCCGAGGGAGGGGACGGCCAGCAACTCCAGAGCCTGCACGGGGAGTCCCGGCTTCTCTCCAGCATCTCTTCCACTCTGTGGCTTCAGAGAATTTATGCCAAGTCAGAGTTTTCCTGAGCCCCCTAGCTGATTCCTGGGAAAGGTTACTTGTGTTCCTTCCCATCGCAGTCTCCCCCACCATCACAGGTAGGAAATGAGGCCGTGCTCCTTATCTCACCGTGGACCCATCAGCACCGTTTCCACGGCGACCTGCGCTCTGCTCCGGGAGGCTCTGTTCTCCCAGGCAACGCAGGATGACGCACACACCCTCTCAAGACTGGGTCGGCGGGTTCGTGTGCCAGCTCACGTGTCTGAGTAACTTCAGAACACCCAGCGAGCAAGGTGGGCAGGAAGGGCCCTCCCCGTGGGGTGCTTTGCAACCTCCTCCAGAAGTTAACTATAAACACTGTCCCCTTGCCAACCTAAGTGGGTCTTCTACTGGGTTAACTAGCCAGGCAGATGGACCACAGATGGCCTGGGGCACTGGGAACTTTCCATGACGCTGGCAGCCCTGGAAATACAGTCGAGGGTTGATTTACTGCTGTGTCCTCCCTGGCTTTGCTTGTCTGCGACGGAGCTTACTGGGGGAGAATGGGCTCCTAGAGAACCGTGAGCGGGGAATTATCTTAGTTTGTCACTTTATTATCTTTAAAGCAAAAGTGTCCCTTAATCGATCAATCATTCACTCATTCCCACAGTCATTTATGTTGTATTTATTGGTCTCCACTCTGATCCAAGCACTGGGAGAACCAGACTGTGAAGGTCTGAATGTTAGCAACTCTCCCCGGAAATTCACGTGCTGAAGCCTTTGCTCCCAGTGTGACAGTACCTGGAGGCAGGGCCTTTAAGAAGCACTTAGAGTTTAGAAGCAGTTAGATGAGGTCATGTGGGTGGGGCCCTTAGGACAGGATTCGTGTCCCGGGAACAGAAGACATTGGACAGCCTCTCTCCTCTCCCCACCGCCCCCCCACCAACAAAAAGGCCGCCAGTCATCTGCAAGCCGAGAAGAGAGGCAACATCAGAAACCAAACCCTGGCAGAACCGTGAACTCTGACTTCCCCGCCTCCAGGCCTGTGAGAAAATGAATGTCTGCCGTTTAAGTCACCCAGTAAATGGTATTTCCAAACGGCGTGACACAGAAATGTGTGTCTTGCCCTTGAAGAGCTTCTGGTCTAAATATTAGAGAAAGAGTCATGAAATAAATACAAAATCACAAGTTTCGCTGTGTGCCCTAGGGACACATTCCGTGTGCTGCTTGCAGGATCGGGGTGGCCACTGTGGCACCTTATAAATCTGTCTGCGGGTCCCCCCACTGTGAGGAGGGTCTGTGTCCTCCCCCACAGAGACCGGGCAGGCTTTCCGGCTGTTTTGACCGACAGAGCACATCAGGAAGACGGCCCTGTGCAGCTTCTGAGGCTGGGCCATGGAAGTGGGCAGCCGCCACCCTCCTTCCCTGTGGTATTTGCCCTCAGAGCTTCCGACCACCTGTAGGCGGTGAGATGCCTGATGCTGCGATGAAGGCCAAGGGACCTCCTGGAGAGACCCCGAGGGGAGGAAGGGGTGAAGGCCAAGCCCTCCCCCTCAGGGTGGATGGGGGTCACCGAACCGTGCGTGCTCAGGCCCGCAGTGTCCCACTCTCTGTGACCCCTGGACTGTGGTCCCCCAGGCTCCGCTGTCCATGGGGTTTCCAGGCAAGAATACTAGAGCGGGTTGCCAGGCCCTTCTCCAGGGGCCCTTCCCGACCCGGGGATCAAACCTGGGTCTCCTGCACTCCAGGTGAATCCTTCACCACTGAGCCACCTGGGAAGCCCTCAGAACTGTAGACAGATTTTAAAAGCCCCACAGGGGCCATCCCTGATTCTGCATGAGAGTGCGCAAGCCGTGTCCTTAAAGTTCATGACCCCACGTCATTTTATATTTACTTCCTGACTACTCGTGTGACTGTTTCGTGACTGCATCCTCACGAGAGGCTCTGATTCACAGCCTCCAACTAAGCCGTCCCCGATTCCAGAGCTACAGAAACGTCCTTGAGAGGTAAAACAACTGTTGCCATTTGGAGCACGAAGCTTCCAGATGATCTGTGTACAGTAACAACCGCTAATCAGAAAAGACAGACACACACAACCGTGTATAAACTAGGTAACCAATAAGAACCTACTGTCTGCACGGGGAACTGGAGCCGATACTCTGTACTGGCCACATGAGGAAAGAATCTAAAAGGACTGGGCACGCGCGTGTGTGACTGATGATGCACTTTGCCACACACCCAACTAACACAACAGTTACCGTGGAGCCGCTCAGTCGTGCTGACTCTTTGCAACCCCGTGGACTGCAGCCCACCTGGCTCCCTGGCCATAGAATTTCCCAGGCAAGAATACTGGAGTGGGTGCCATTTCCTTCTCTAACTACACTCTGATAAAATTTTTTTTTTTTTTAAAAGATAAGCTTCTTTGAGCTCATGACGTGTGAACTGAGGCTGCTCCCCATCCAGCAGTGCTGAGTAGAGTACCCTCTCCCAGCCTGGATGCTGACACCTCCAGCCTCACTCCTGCCATTCTCTGTGCCAGCTCCGGCTTCAGGCGGGCACCCCCCACCCCGGCTCCTCGCCCTCCCTGCCCCCCCCACCGTCCTCCCACCACGCGCCCCCCCCTCCTCCTCCGGGCACCCCCTTCCGCTGCCTCCAGGCTCACAGCTCTTTCTGCAGCTCTTTCTCCAAACCCAAACGTGCGCCTCAACTCACTGAGGCCTCGTGGCCTGTCTGCTTGCCCGCCAAGCTCCCCGGACGATGCCTCTCCCTTCCTTACGCCTAGCCCGCTGTTTAACACACAGCCGCCCAATAAAAGCTCATTTTTCATAAGAAACAAGGAAAGAAGGGAGGGCGAAGGGATACCAGAGGACCGGGGTGAGCGCGAACTCACCGGCACTGCTCTCTGGCCTGCATGATGATGAAGTCCCACTTGTAGTTGATTTTTTTGTTCAAGAAATTGTAGTTTTCCTAGAGGAGGAAGACAAAATGAGAACGCTGAGCCTCAGGAGCTCTGCTGTGTGCAGTGGGCAGGGAGCTCTAAGTCAACCAGGAGACCTGGCCAAGCGTCCCTCCCACCCCGCTGTGTGAAGGCGCTCATTCGCAGGGTGATGCCGAATCCTCAACAAGCTTTCACAACAGAAGCCACAGGTGGGCTTGGATTTTTTTTTAATAAATGTATCCTAGTCTGATTAGGAAGATGGGAGTTGTGTGGAGAAGAATGTGGAAACTTAACAGTCAACAGCAGAGCACCACAAACCCACTTGAGCTACCACCTAACACTGCGTGATGCTGGCCCTTCTGAAAACGCGTCTGGGGCTTCCCTGGCGGCTCAGACAATAAAGAATCTGCAGTGTGGGAGAGCTGGGCTCAGTCCCTGCGTCGGGAAGATCCCCTGAAGAAGGGAATGGCAAGCCACTCCAGGATCTTGCCTGGAGAATTTCATGGACAGAGGAGCCTGGGGGGGTACAGTCCATGGGGTCCCAAAGAGTTGGACACAACTGGGCAACTAATACTCTCACTTTCAAAAAGGAAACACAGCAAGATTGTTGCCATCTGCCCAGAAACCCAGCCTTCTGAGGACTGGGGTGTGTTCTCTGAGAAATCTGACTTATTCTGCCCGAAACAAAAGCCTGCACTGCTGTTTTCCCTTCTCACACTCAGGTTCAAATCTCTCCATCCTGGACCCAGAGATAGTCATGCTGAGTGAAGTAAATCAGACAGAGAAGCAGAAACAGCCTATGACACCCCTTATATGTGGAATCTAAAAAGAAATTATACAAAGAAATTTGTTTACAAAACAGAAAGAGACTCGCAGACTTAGAGAAGGAACTTATGGCTGCCGGTGGGGAGGATGCCAAGAAGGGGTAGTCAGGGAGTCTGGGGTGGACCTGTGCACGCAGCTCTGTTTAAAGTGGATAAACAAGGACCTCCTGCCCAGCACAGGGAACTCTGCTCAGCGTCGTGTGCCAGCCTGGACGGCAGAGGAGTCTGGGGGAGAATGGACACATGTGTACATACGGCTGGGTCCCTTTACAGTCCACCTGACTATTCCAACAGCATTAATCCGCTATACTCCACCACAAAATAAAAGGTGTTTTTTAAAAAATCTGTCCATCCTATAATGTGCATTATCACACGTTAAGTCCTCTTACTTGGGGACAGAAAAAGGAACGTGGTCACTCCTGTGGGCCCAGGAGTTACTGAGACAAGGGCTTAAATGACAGCAGGAAAACCGTAGCACAACGTGGGGGAGAATTTACTCCACCCAGCTGCTTCCAAATATTAACATATGGGCGGACGATGGATGGACGCAGGATGAGGGATGGAGGGGCGACGAGCGCCCGAATGGAGTAGCGGGGGGACGGGGGAAGCAGCTCACGGCTGCGCTGCACTCAGTCACAAGCGCCTATACTCGAAAGCGTCTCCGCACCTTCTCGTATTGCTCTAAAATCCCTTTCTTCTTGATGTTCCGCTTGGCCAGATAGATGGCTGGAAAAGAAAATGACATCATTTTCCACCCTCATCGCGTTTCGAAACCCCTCTATGCACGAGGCTGCCGTGCTCAGCGTGGCAGACAGGACACCCCCAGACCCGCTCCCGCCCCCCCAGGAGCCACTCCTGACACAGACAAGGACGGAAGTAAAAAAGGTCATGACGGCCGCAGACGCCACCAAGACGCAGTGTGCAGCTAGGCAGCACGGGGAGCCCTCGCCGGGCCTGGGGTGGGCGCGGTTTACCGTAGTCGACGTCTTCAGCCGGCCACTGCTGGGTGGGCCAGAAGTACGGTGTCTACGAGAGAAACCAGGGGGCCGGGCTGACACAGGCTGTGTGCCCCGGGCCCCCCGCCCCATAGCCTGAAACATGTCTCCACCTCTGCCACCGTTTCTAAAGCTCTGGGAGGACGTGAAGCCAACCAGTTACAGCTCCAGATGACGTCCCGCCCCACCAACACCCCAGGTCAAGGCCGAGGCTCACCTGAAATCGATAGAGGCTGCTGTCGGGCTTCAGAGTGAGGTTCTTGGGGTCCTGCAGGGGGTAAATGTAGCCATACTTGACGATGAAGTTGCCCAAGTTCTGGGCCTCTGGGGAGGAGCAGGTGAGACAAGAAAGTTAAGAGCAGGGGCCAAGGGCAGAAGCTCACCGCCCCGCCCCCGCACAGCACCCCAGATGCCAGGACGGGCACCCCCATCCTCACAGCACTTTTGCCAAGAAGTGGGAGCAGCGGTTCCTGACCTTCACTGTGGACAAGTACCAGCTGAGGAGACAGTCCCAGAATGTCCCCCAGCCTGGTCGCCCCAGTGACAACTCAGTGCTTCTGGAGGGGAGCCAGTGAACCCCAGGGCTGATGGGGGCCAGGTTAGGGGTGATAGATGGGGACTTCCTGGAAGAACACCATTGAGTCTGGAGAAACCCAGGAGCAGGGAGAGTGTCTGTGACCAACAGACCCTTCTTCACCCCGTGAGAGGCAGGAAGGGGCAGTCGACTTCTGCCCCAAGCTGGACTCTGCCTGCACCCCGGGTCCAGACCCTCCGAGCTCCCCTCCACACTTCACAGGCATCATCTCCTTCCAGACCAAATGCACGTGTGCATGACCCCCTCCAGGAAGTCCTTCTTGACTGACTCCTCCCCAGTTAATCCTGCGACTTAGTAGTAGCAGTGGTCACGTTAGTCACTTCAGTCGTGTCTGACTCTTTGCAACCCCATGGACTGCGGCCCGCCAGGCTCCCCTGTCCATGGGATTCTTCCAGCCAAGAATGGAGTGGGTTGCCATTCCCTGCTTCAGGGGATCTTCCTGACCCAGTAATCAAACTTGGGCCTCTCGCCTTGCAGGCAGATTTTTACCATCTGAGCCACCAGGGAAGCCTGTGATTCACACACTCTCGGTATTTTGCATGAAGAAGCAGCTGTGTCCCCCCGGTCATCACCCCTCCCAGTCTGGCTGTTTTACTCACACAGGCTTCATCTCGCCAACTAAAAGGTCAGTTTCTCAGAGACACAGGCTGAGCCCCACCCAGCCGCGCCCAGATATGCCCCGGGGTGATGCCACAGCAGCCCTTGGTCGGGCTGAGGACAGAAGGAGCTCTCACCCAGTCCGGAGATCCACAGGCGCTGGCTGAGCCACTGGAGGACGTCGCTTCCTGCAAAGCAGAAGGGTCTGGCCAACGTCAGAGCCTCCCCGACACCCACCCACACGCTGCTGCCCAACTGGCCGCCTCCCTGTCCAGCCGTGATCTCGTCCTGCTGCTCAGATCCTCCGGGGACCTCCCTGAACCCCACCCCCCAACTGTGTCCAGACCGAACCCCCAGCCCATGATTCAGGGCCTCCCACAATGTGAGTCCAGCCAGACTTTCACCCCATGTCCCTGCCACCCCCTCAGCCTTCACCTCTCCAAGGTACTGACTCTCTTTTCTTATTGATACAATAACGGGTGCCTGGACTGTCATTCATCAAGAGGGAGGTAAACACACTAAGTCTTGACCATTGGAAAAAAAAACAGCCCCAAACAAGCTGTCCATGGAGCCCTAGACGGAGCTCAGTCCTGGCAGTAATGAGAACCTGGATGAGAGGGGAAGGGAGTGCGCCAGGGTCGGGGTGCTGGGTCTCTGACGCCACTACGTTCCCCAGCAAAACTCTGACGGCCAGTGCTACATCCAAGCCTGGCTTTTCAGTCATCATAAAGGCTTCTGTCAAAGCAGAAGGATGAGACGCTTTCTTAGGAACACCCTGTAGTCTCGTTTACAACTTCAGACCGTGGAGTGTGGGCTCCATCTGCCCCTGCGCCCTGCGCATCTGAGGGCTGGCCCGGGGGCAACGCAAATGGGAGGCCGGCAAGCAAGAAGGCAGCGGAGGCAGGCGGGGACAGGATCGGGGCCTGGGGCGCCCTCCCAAGGAATCACGCTGATCCAAGGGCCAGGACAGGCCGAGTCCCACCAGCAGCCGAGAGTGGACGCGGGACCTCAAGGAAGCTGTGTGTCTCCTGCTCAGCCAGGCCCCGGCCCCTCAGCAGGACACGCTCCTCGTCGGAGGCGGCAGCGTCGTCTCACAACAAAGATGCACCCCAGCTCCCACGCCATCAAGCAAATACCAACCACCACTCTTTCTAGCAACCCCAGCCTGCTTCCCAAGTGCTGAGCTGGGTGCCCTGCCTGAGTGGAAACTGGCCCATGAAACACACCACGGGGGGAGCCAGGGTCTGAACTCCACTGCCTGTGCCCTGGGGTGGGGGGCACAGCACGGCTGAGGGGGCACAGCCTGTACCCGCCCCTTCCTACACACGTCCTGAAGGCACACACATCCAGCCACCCACTCCCCACGTCCACGTGCCACGGTGACGGCTCCCAGAGGGGCCCCTGTCGCTCTCGCCTTTATTCAGCCCTTTGCTTATTCAAAAGCAGACGTCTTCACTGAAAATCCGACTTAAAATCCCAGGACTGGGTGTGTTATTAGACGGTCCACCCCACGTCTCTACACAGAGGTGTGCACACCAAGAAGGGGAGCCCCCCACCCCCAGCTGGCAGCAGACGGGTTAGCACTCCCCGCCAAGGAGCCGAGGGCTTTTCGCATCCACTTGGGCGCTTCCTGAAATAGATCAGATGGGATTAGGGGGCTCCTGGGGCGTCCACTGCGTGGTCTGTGCTGATCTCAGCTCACACGTCAGCCCCATTGTTCCCTAAGCCCCGGCCACCTGCCCTCCGAGGGGGCAGCGGCGCTGAGCCAGTCTGCTTTGAGCAGCGCCAATACCGCACAACAGAGGCTCCGACTGCCGCTGGGATTCACCACGTAGGACAAACGAGGGGGACCGTGGCTGAGTGGGCAGCGTCCCAAATCTGGGAACCGAGGGGGCCCCACGTGCCAGGAAGGACAGCGGCTCACACGCCTAGACAAGGGATGAGAGGCTGGACGCTGGACTCGTGTGTGGGTGTGTGCGTCTGTGTGGGTATGTGGGTGTTAACTCTGCCACCGCAGTGCAGAAGCAGCCACCAACAATACATGGATGGGGATGTGGATCTGTTCCAATAAAACTTTATTCGCAAATGCAGAACAGGGGCCGCTTCTGGCCTGTGGGCTCTAGTGTGCCAACACCTGTGTGTGGTCTGCTCAGGCCAAGACCAAACTGCCAGACACCTTACCCGTCATGGCGTGAGGGATGCTGACGACCGTGACCTTCTGGTTCTGCACCCTGACCCCTGTGTCTGGGTCCTGCATGTCCTTCACAAGGGCCTCGATCTGCAAAACAGAACTGCCCGGGTCAGCTGAGGGGCACCAAGGGAGCAAAAGATGGCAAGAGGAACATGGGGCGCTTACAACCAGGAGCCCATTGCCATCTCAGGCTGCTGGGCCAGCCGAGAGGCTCACAGTAGAGGGGAGCGAGGAGACGCCCGGGAGCGGGGTGGAGGGGGTGCTTCCCTTGGACACGGGTGGGGACCGAGGGGCCTCGGGCTGCAGGAGGCACCACTTCTGGACTCATGCCTGTCCGTGAGCCTGGGACGCACCTGCTCCTCCCAAGGCTGCCTGCCATTCGGACGTGAGAGCCCGGGGCCCCGTTTCCCACGTCAGCTCCCAGAAGAAAATCCACGTTTATCCCAAAACGTGTATGAGATGAAATAGCAGCATTTCATGGAGTCCAAGCCCCCATGCATTGGAGAAGAAATAGAAACCCAAGTTATGAGTTAGAAACCTGAGTTTCTCCAGCAGAAAGTCAGAGGGGTTGACTCCTTCTCTTTGCATCAAAAAAAAAAAGAGAAATCTAGTTACAAAGGACTTGAAAATAACCTTCAGAGGAGGAATAATGAGAGTTATTTTAAAAACACAATGAGGGGAGTCAGATTTCTCCCTGGCAGGTGTCACACTTCTCAGAAAGTGGAGCTGGTGGCGGGGGGGCCGCAGCAAACGGACCTCAAGAGCATTCAGGGTTTGGGTCCACCGTCCTCAGACGTTCCCCAGGGAAGTCCCCCCGGGGTCTCTCCAGGGAGGAAACCACAGGACTCTGGCTGGTGGTCCCATCTCCGAGAGACTCTCTTATGGCGCCCACTCCTCAGATTCATAGGTTGAGGTCCTGGCCCCTAGGACCTCAGAATGTGACTGGATCCGGAGACAGGGTCTTTGCAAAGGTGGCCAAGTTAAAAGGAGGTCATTAGGGCGGGCCTGGCTGGTGTCCACTGAAGAGATAAGGTAAGGACTCAGACACACACAGAGCTTCCCTGGTGGCTCAGGCGGTAACAAATCCACCTGCAATGCAGGAGATGCTCAGGAAACACAGGTTCAATCCCTGGGTCGGGAAGATCCCCTCCTGTATTCTTGCCTGGGAAACCCCATGGGCAGAGGAGCCCGGTGGGCTCCTTGGGGAGCAAACGGGTTGCAAAGAGTCTGCCGCGACTGACTGACACACACACCGGGCGGGGGGAGGGGGCGCCACGTGAGGACGCCAGCAGGGGCCGGCCGCGCAGGCCCCGCAGAGAGCCGCCTGGGGACCACTGCGCACACCTCGGCCAGGGCGTGCACTCCGGGCCCTGCCTCTGCCGTCGTGGCCCAGCACAGCCGTGCAGACCCGGGTTCCAGCTCTGCCTCCGGCAGGAAGGCCCCATGCCCATCACAGATGGGGCCGTCTGAGCCGCGCCCCAAGTCCTCAGCGGGTGAGAGCCCCCTCCTTTCAGCTCCAACTGCTGCCAACTCCCCCCTGCTCCTCCCTGTGCCTGGGGGCCCAGAGACCCGGGGGGGGGGGGACGGCCACCCGCACCCCAGACGTCAGCCCCCACACGATCCTGGGCAGCAAGAGGATGGAGGGGGACCCGGGCCTCGCCTGACCCCGGGTGACCCCAAGCTGGGGGCAGGATGGGGGCGTTGGAGGCCACGTGCTGAGTGTGACTACTCCAGGGTCACCAGGAGCGGGAACCGCGTCCCACCTCCCACGCCCACACCACTCCTGCAGGAGGGAGCTGTCAGTCACGGGGCAAGATCGCAGGCTGGAATTTTCCTCCCAGCCCAAGAAGGTTCCCGGGGGACGATAACCATCAGCCCTTTTCTGCACAGACAGCGGGCAAGTCAACAGCACCATGGGGTTGTCCGCCAAAAGGGGACAAGGCTCCCGCAAAGGAGCCTGCCCGCCAGGGGCCAGCAGACACCGGGTCACATCGCCCCCGGCTCTCCGACCCCCGGGGGCACCACTCCCGGACAGGCCCCTCCCCAAATCCTGCTCCGCCCACCGGATGGACGTCTGGGAGGCACCCCAGGCCCCGCCAGCTGCTGCGGGCTCTGCATTTGTTTCTGCCGAGTCTCCCACTCACCAGTGGACGCGGCCCCCAGGAAACGTGTCACCTCCGCCGACCCCCAGGCTTGGCCGCCCGGCTCTGCCTGTGCCTGGCAGGTCCCCAGCCTCCAGGGCCCCCTCCAGCACTGCTGCTGCTGACATGTGGGGCCAGCCAGAGGCCCTGTGCGCCCGGGGGGCAGAGACGCCAGGAGCAGCCCCCTCCCCACAGCGTCCCCGGATGTCACTCAATGTCCTGTGGCCTTTTCTCTGCACCGTCATTCAAATCACCTGGGGACCCTGAGCTGTCCTTCACCACCAGCCCTTCCATCATCAACTTCTCGCGGCCCAAGCTAGTTGCCCACTCCTTGAGGCTCCCCCACGGCCCCGCCCGACTCTTGCGTCCAAGCCCCGGGTTTCCCTAGGTGCTGCTCTTCACTGCGTGTGAGTGGTGTTCGACTCTTGGGCCCCACGGACTGCAACCCGCCAGGCTCCTCTGTCCACGGGCCTTCCCAGGCAGGAACACTGGAGTGGGTCGTCATGTCCTTCTCCAAGGGATCTTCCTGACCCAGGGATCGAACCCTGGTTTCCTTCATTCATAGGGGGATTCTTGACCACTGCACCACCTGGGGACCCAGATAGCACCACCGACTCATCGGACGTGAGTCTGCGCAAACTCCAGGAGACGGTGAAGGACGGAGGAGCCTGGCGTGCTGCAGACCGTGGGGTCGCAAGGAGTCAGACACGGCTGAGACACTGACTCGACAACAGCTCTCTAACAGATGCTCTTCCCAGGGAGACGACGCTGCGCCTGTGCTGTGCAATCTCACACCTCTACACCTGGCAGGCGCACAAGCTTACTGAGCTAAGTGGACCAAGGGCAGCCAGTGCCCCAGTGTAGCCCAAACCGCCCAGCTTTTAACACCGCAAGAAAATCAGGGCAGTTTTGACAACAATAGCTTGCTGAGCTCCAAGGGTTCAGGGCAGCTCTTACCGTCACAAAGGATTCAGCTAATTCTCCTCAGGATAAGCCTAAGACAGAGGACACTTCACTGCAGATGGAAGCAGGCGCGGGTGAGTGACCCCGGGCGGAAGCCTCTGCCAACCTCCTCTGATACCAGTTATCTCAAGAGCCCAGAACAAGATGAGCCACTTTGTCCCCAAATACATCACCCCACAAGATGCACTCCACCTGGCACAAGTCCCCAGGACAGACACCCAGCGCCTGGCCACCTGGTCTGAAAAAGCCTTGCGACAGGAGGGTCCTGACTTCTGCAGCGGCCCAGAGAGCCGAGGGCACAAATACACACAGCTGAACAAGCAACCTAGGGATGCTGGAAGCAGGGTGTCTGTCTAGCTTACAAATCACACCATTTCTGTGTGTACACACTAACCACACACACAGACACACACACACTTCAAATACTGCCGCTTTGAATCAGAAAACTGTAAACACGCTCATTTACTCTCTGGGCGCCTTCCAACAACGTCTGGAGACTGTCTCAGAAATGACCCAGCCGCGCCTCCTCTCCCGAGTAACAGGTTGTTTTCAGCCTCCAGCCGACCATCGATCGCCCCGCTCCAGACTCTCCACTATAAACAGGTTACAAGGAAAGCTAACCAATACAAAGACACACAGACACACAGACACACACACACACACACACGGCAAACCGCCACTCAATAACAAGGGGCGCTAACCGACCACAGGGCCGCCCCAGCCCTGCCCACGTCCCCGCCGGCACTTCCCCGAGGTGGTCCCGGGAGGGCCCAGCGGACGGCACCGCGCTCACCTTCCGCAGAAACGCCATCCTCGGCCTGTACTGCTGGCCCTGGTGTCGGATGGTCATCCTGGCCCCTGGGACTCAGAACCGGGACGCACGGGACGGAAGGGGAAGCCCCCGAAGAGCGCGCCCGCGGCCCCGAGCCCAGGCGGAGCGAGGCTGCCCGCCGCGCCCGCGACCCGCGCCCCCGGGAACCCGAATCCGCGCCGGCCAATCAGCGCGGGGCACCCGCCCGGCGAGCGCTGCGCTGGCGGCCACCTGGCGCCAGGGGGCGGTGTCGGGCCGGCGGGCCGGGGGCGCCGCAGGTGAGGTGCGCCCGGGCGCCGGGATGCTCCGTGGTCCACGGCGCCTGGATGCCCCGCGGTCGGGGGCGAGCCCTTAGGCAGGAAGGGACTTCCCTGGGGGGTAAGACAAGGGGCGGGGAGGGGAGGGGCGAGCGGGGCGCGGAGCGGCGAGGAGGAAGGGGGAGAAGCGGGGGCGTAAGAGGTACAAAGTATTAGGTGTAAAACAAGGATGTTTGCACAGCACGGGGAATATAGCCAATATTTTATAGTAACTACCATTGGAGTGTAACCTTTAAAATTGTGTCACTATACTGCACACCTGTAACATATAATACTGTTCAGCAACTACATTTCAATTTTTAATTTTTTTTAGTTTTAAAAAAGGGGAAAATGACTATGGGAAAAGGCATTTTCACGACTTCAAATAGGCTTCGGTTTTTAGGCAGCGCTAGGTTTCAGGGAAGCGTGAACCTCCTGGCTAGCCCCTGCCCTGCCCCTCCCCAGATGGGTGACTCTTCTCCAGCAGCCTTACTGAGTGAGAACTGACATACTGAGCCGCAGGAATTTAAAGTGAGCAACCTGATGAGCTTCGGTGTATGTATCCACCCAGGAAACTACACCCACAGTCAAGACAGGGAGCACATTACCCCCCAAATCTCCTTGTGGCCTTTGTCCCTCTTGCTGATACCACCCACCCACCCGCACCCCACTTTTCTGACACTTCGATTAGTGGGAGAGGTGGATTTGATCAAGTTACCTAACCTCTCTGAATTTCTGTTTTCTCAGGAGTAATAAGAAAGAGCTGGGCTCAGTGAAAGAATTACTCTCCAGTCTTGAAGTCTCGAGAGTCTAACATGTGAAGAAAAACACACAGCTCAGTCAGCCCGAAGGCTGACAGGGTGGGATTTATCGCTCCCTACAAATCGAGGCCCTGCTGCCCTTAGACCAGCCAGCCCAAGGTTCCGCGCGGCTAAGAGCGGATGGAATCATGGACATGCCCCAACCATTCCTGCCCCGTGGGATGGGGGGCGGGGCGAGAGGGAGCCCCACTCCTGACGCTCAGATGCCGCCCCTGCCTCTGGGGTGGCTCAGGCTCCACAGCCCTGGGCCCCAGCCGCCACCTCTGTCCTCGGAGAAGCGCCCAGAGGGCCGTGGAAAGCAAGGATCTTCCTTACGGCTTTCCAGAGCAAGGGATTTTCCAAGTTTCTGCGCCTTCTGCTCTCTCTTGGATTCCCCAGGAGTGGCACTGTCTGGAAGCATACAGGAAGACGGCTGATACAGGAGATGCCCACAGGTAAAAACGTGATCCCTGCAAGACTTGTCTTCTAACATCCAGAGCTGCCATGTCACCCAGATGCTGGGTTTGAGGATCAGCTCCACCCACGCTCTTTGCTCCCATGTATGGATCTAATACTGCCTTCTCTCTCACTCTCTCTTCTCTTTCTGGGTAGGTGGATGGATGGATGGAAAGATAGAATAGTTAGACAGAACATTGATGGGACAGATGGATAGTTGGATGGATGGATAGATAATGTCTGGTTATATCAACAGAACCTTGGAAAAGCCACTTCTTTTTCAGAAAAGCCACTGTCCCTTTTCCTCTTTATGTTTGGAACACATAAACCCTCCTTGGTTCAAAATTCAAGTCTCTTCACAGGTAACCAAATTTGGTGTTTTGTAAAAAGTACAAATTATTAGTGGAGGAAAGGGTGGCTGCTAATGAGTATTGAGTTTCTTCTCGGGGCTGATGAAAATGTCCCAGAATTAGACAGTAGCAATGGTTGCACCACCTTGTGAATAGAAAAATGGCTGAACGGTATACTTTAAAAGGGTGAATTTTATAGTATGTGAGTTATATCTCAGTTTTTTAAAATGCAAGGTCAGAAAGATAATCTTCCCCAGGTCCTGCTCTTATCAGGCCCCGCCCCTTCCCTGAAAACCTCCTGCAGCCCCGTCACCTCTCTGAAGACGCACATCCTCTCCCAGTCTGGCCTGGCCTAATTGCCAGCTCCAGTTACACTGCCCCTCCACATGGAGTCCCTCCCTCTCACCAGCCCTGAAATTTGCTTTTTCTCCAGCACGTGGTGGGTTTTCTCCCCTCCAAATCTTCTCCCCTGTCTCAAGTTCTGCTCACGTCTCCCTCCTCCCCGCTCCTTCAGCACGGAGTAGGTGCCACCCATGTGGCATTTTTTCCATGCAGATCTGGGGAGAAACAACTGCTGCGCACCTTACACCCCCTCCTGTTCTATGAGTTTCGCGGAGGACACAGCCAGCCCGCAGCTTGTGAGCGGCGGTTTCTGGGCTTCGGCTCTGGCAGGAGGCAGATCTGACGGTGGCCTCGCTGATTCCCGTGGTGTCGATACTCCTGCCACCGTGCCATCAGTGACCGCAGGGCCACCGGACGGGAGGGGAAGGCCCTTTCGTATTTGCTGGATTCGTTTTGCAGCCAAAGCTTGCTGAGAACTAGCGGAATCTGAGTTAGGGCACCATAGCATAAAGGTTTAGTGAACAACTTTCTAGAAACTAGAATATTCCATAAACTACATAGGTTATTTCATGGACCAGGGAACCGGGAGTCACCGGAACATTCACAGCTTAAGAGGCCGTGGTACTAGACGTTGTAAAGGAGACCTGCACTCCTCAGCGCTTGTGTCTGTTCTGACTCTAAGGATTACTGAGTCTCAGACCGTGTGGCTCCACGTGAGTCTTGTTCAGCAGAGAAACAGATGGTGATATCACTCACCCAGCATCACCACTGGAGACTAGGCAATCATCCGTGAGAAAGGGTTTTCTGGGGACTTCCCTGGTGGCTCAGTGGTAAAAAAGAAAAAAAGAAAAATCCGCCTGCCAATGCAAGAAACACGGGCTTGATCCCTGATCCAGGAAGAGCCCGCATGCTGTGGAGCAACTGAGCCAGCGCTCCACCGCGAGAGACGCCACCGCCGTGAGAAGCCTGCACCCTGTGGCTAGAGAGCAGCCCCGGTTCTCTGCAACTAGAGACAAGCCCGCACAGCAACGGAGACCCGGCGCAGCCGAAAACACATACAAATAAATAAACAAAATTAATTTTTAAAAAAGGGGGGTGGTTTCTGGCTGCCCCGATCCGCCTCGTCCGTGCCTGAGGAGGCTCACTCTCCACTCTGCATCAAGTGTGTGAACTTTTGCACCTGATTATCAGGCTCACAGGGCAGCATCTGATGTCTTGAGGGCAGATCTGATTTCTCTGAAGGCAGTGATCATTTCTCCTGCCAGTCCCCAAGAGAAGAGACAGGTTCTAAGGCAGAAAACAAGAAGCAGTCGCTCAGAAAGCCAGGCTCAGGCACCAGCAGACTGCTGATCACCAGCACCTGCCCTCCGTACGCGAGCAAGTCGAGGGCAGGAGGAGACGGAGCCTGCAGTCTCCATTTTCGGTGGGGAAGTGGCTCCAGTTTCATGCGGTTCCCACCGTCTCCTTGCTGTCCCTCCTCTAGGGTCCACGGCACTTTCACTCATTGTTCCAGGGCTCTCCGCTCTGTGTCAGGGAGTATTCAGTTTTGTTCGACAAACTTGACCGAGCACCATTTCTGGGGTGGGAACCGTAAGCGCCCACGGTATAAAGGTGAGTAAGACACGGTCCTGGCTTCCCAGGGGGCTCAGTGGTAAAGAACCTGCCTGCCAAGTAGGAGACGAGGGTTCGATCCCTGGGTCAGGAAGATCTCCTGGAGAAGGAAATGGCAACCCACTCCAGGATTCTTGCCTGGAAAAAAAATCCAATGGACAGAGGAGCCTGATGGGCTACTGGCCATGGTGTCGGGGAGAGGTAGGTACAACTGAGCATGCACGGAAGACATGGTCCTGTCTTGAGGGCGTCTCCAGCAGGAGAAAAAAGACGTAAAATAAACTCCTGGGGTAATGCAGCGGATGATGTGGGGTCATGTGGGAGGCGAAAACGAAAGGAAAAAACAGAAAGCTGAAGAGAGCACGCTGAGATGAAATCATAATGGTCTGGACTAACAGGCCTTAGCGTACCTGCTCATTCCCCAAGTGTGTGGTACAGTCTCGGAGTAGATGCCTGCTATTAATGCCCCCAATGTGGTAAAGCAATTATACTCCAATTAAAAAAAAAATACCCCCAGTCAACAAATGAGTAAACAAGAGTGGAAAATGGGGGCTAAACTAGGAGGCTGGGATTAACATTCACACACTACTGCATATAAAACGGATAAGCAAGGACCTGCTGTCCAGCACAGGGGACTCTGCTGTGTTCTGTGGCAGCCTGGACGGGAGGGGAGCTTGGGGGAGAATGGACACATGTGTGTGTATGGCTGAGTCCCTTTGCTGCCTGAAACTATCACAACACTGTTAACTGGCTATACTCCAATACAAAATAAAAAGTAAAACAATAAAATAGACAACCAAGGGCCTACTGTATAGCACAGGGAACTCTGTAATACTCTGCAATGGCCTACATGGGGAGAGAATCTGAGAAAGAGTGGATATATGCATGTGTTTAGCTGATTCACTTTGATGTACACCTGAAATGAACACAACATTGTACATCAACTGTTCAGGTCAGTTCAGTCGCTCAGTTGTGTCCGACTCTTTGCAACCCCATGAATCGCAGCACGCCAGGCCTCCCTGTCCATCACCATCTCCCGGAGTTCACTTAGACTCACGTCCATCCAGTCAGTGATGCCATCCAGCCATCTCATCCTCGGTCGTCCCCTTCTCCTTCTGCCCCCAATCCCTCCCAGCATCAGAGTCTTTTCCAATGAGTCAACTCTTCTCATGAGGTGGCCAAAGTACTGGAATTTCAGCTGTAGCATCATTCTTTCCAAAGAAATCCCAGGGCTGATCTCTTTCAGAATGGACTGGTTGGATCTCCTTGCAGTCCAAGGGACTCTCAAGAGTCTTCTCCAACACCACACTTCAAAAGCATCAATTCTTCGGCCCTCAGCTTTCTTCACAGTCCAACTCTCATATCCATACATGATCCCAGGAAAAACCATAGCCTTGACTAGAGGGACCTTAGTCAGCAAAGTAATGTCTCTGCTTTTGAATATGCTATCTAGGTTGGTCATAACTTTTCTTCCAAGGAGTAAGCGTCTTTTAATTTCATGGCTTCAGTCACCATCTGCGGTGATTTTGGAGCCCAAAAAGATAAAGTCTGACACTTTCCACTGTTTCCCCATCTATTTCCCATGGAGTGATGGGACCAGATGCCATGATCTTCGTTTTCTGAATGCTGAGCTTGAAGCCAACTTTTTCATTCTTCTCTTTCACTTTCATCAAGAGGCCTTTTAGTTCCTCTTCACTTTCTGACATAAGGGTGGTGTCAACTATACTACAATTTAAGACAAGTTAAAAAAAAAAAATGAGTAGAGGACAAATAATAAGCTGAAGTTGTTAGTGCCCCTATGAGGTAGCACCCAGGACTAGGACCTGGGCAGCCCAGTCTCTGACCTCACACCTCACCCCCCACCTCCCTGACGTGCTGGGGCACTCCCACCAGGCACACCTGGGTCCTGTGCCCACCTCAGACGACTGAGAGCTAGCTGGTTTCCACAGAAAAATCATCACATTAAAACTGGAACAAAAACTGGGTGTTGGGCAAGCAAACCCAACAGTCGTTCATGGGGGGATGACCTCAGAAACGCGGCTTTTCCTCTCCCTCTCCGCTTCTCTGCCCAGGATGAATCCTCCACACATGGTATCTCGTGGGTCAGAGCCTAAGCGCCTTCAGTCTTTTGATAACAGTGCGCCAAAGGAGTTTTTCAACAAGTCTGCATATTTACATTCCGTTTGCCCAGAATGAACTAATTTCACCACGCCTTTGCTGTGAAGTTTTTTAAACCTAGACGACTCTACTTTAGGTTCTGTATTTGTATACAATACAAATTCCGTTCTCTTCTTGGGCCAGAAAATCCAAGTAAGAGGGTGCTAACAGGAGCCTCTGAACCCAGGCGAACCAGAGGGCCCGCGGGGAAGAGAAGGAAGGTGTGTCTGTCGGCCCCGCAGACCCAGGGCGCCGGAGGGCCGAACCCGGAGGGACACAGGAGCCGCGGGTGCAGCGGCCAGGCGGGGCTTCAGGCCCAAAGCTCACTTCACGGTGAGACCGCTTTAAAAAAACATACGTTAAGTGTGAGCGCATGGGCGCCAGACTTCACGTCGCTAGAGCCCCTACGGCCGCGCTGTTAGAAACGGGGCCGTGGCGCGTTCCCGCAGCTCCACATTTAACATCGTGATGAGGGCGATTCCCGACTCTGCCAGCAGCGCCGCCAGGCGCGCACAGGTGCCAATGGGCAGGGAAGGGCCCCAACGCAGAGCCCCGCGCCGCGCTCGCTTCCCGCCGCCCGCCGCCCGGACCCCGGAGACGCGGGTACCGCCCCAGGGCAAGAGAGGAAGGGCAGGCTCCGCCGGCGGACTTCCGGCGCGGCCCCTTCCGGCGCGGCCCCTTCCGGCGCGGCCCCTTCCGGCGAGGCCCCTTCCGGCGAGGCCCCTTCCGGCGCGGCCCCTCCCTGCGCCCGCCGGAGCCCGGGCGGGGCGCGCTAGTGAGGTGGGTGGCCCGCGAGGGCCTGGCTCGGGGTCGGCCCGTCGACCCCCAGCGCTGTGGGCTTGTCTCCTCGTTTCAACCCCTCGAGGCGACTGGTTTGTGGACAAGAAGGGCGAAAACCCGCCCAAAAAGGACGCGAGCTAGGGCTCGTCGTGCTGTGTCGGACCGGCCGCGCGTGTAAAACGCCTCAAGTAACAGACACACGCGCGCAGGTGTCGGGGGAAGGCCCCGCCGGCGCCCCGGAAGCCCCCCCACCCCAACGCGGGCCGGGCGCTCAGAACCGAGCCCCCGTCCGGAAGTGGGCCTTGGGGGGAGACCCGTTCAGAACCCGGCTTCTTCCTCCTCCGGGTAGCGGCGGGCCGCCTGCACCGCTGACCGCCCGGGCTGAGTGCCCTCAGCTGTGAGGAGCGTGGGAGTGGCCATCCTGGCCTGCTGTGTGCAGCCTCCTCCTCCAGTGTATAGTCCTGGCCTCCCGTGAGATCTGCCCTGCGTGTGACCCTGGCCTCCTGTATGGGACCCTGTCTTCCTGTGAGACCCTGTCCTGCGTGTGACCCTGGCCTCCTGTATGGGACCCTGTCCTACTGTGTGTGACCCTGTCCTACTGTGAGACCCTGTCCTGCGTGTGCCCCTGGCCTCCTGTATGGGACCCTGTCCTCCTGTGAGACCCTGTCCTGCCTGTGACCCTGGCCTCCTGTATGGGACCCTGTCCTACTGTGTGTGACCCTGTCCTACTGTGAGACCCTGTCCTGCGTGTGCCCCTGGCCTCCTGTATGGGACCCTGTCCTCCTGTGTGACCCTGCCCTGCGTGTGACCCTGGCCTCCTGTATGGGACCCTGTCCTACTGTGTGTGACCCTGTCCTCCTGTGTGACCCTGGCCTCCTGTATGGGACCCTGTCCTACTGTGAGACCCTGTCCTGCGTGTGACCCTGGCCTCCTGTATGGGACCCTGTCCTACTGTGTGTGACCCTGTCCTACTGGGACACCTTGTCCTAGTGGAGACCCTGTCCTCCTGTGTGACCCTGTCCTGTGTGTGACCCTGGCCTCCTGTATGGGACCCTGTCCTACTGTGTGTGACCCTGCCCTACTGTGTGACCCTGGCCTCCTGTATGGGACCCTGTCCTACTGTGTGTGACCCTGTCCTACTGTGAGACCTTGTCCTACTGGAGACCCTATCCTGTGTGTGACCCTGGCCTCCTGGCCTCCTGTATGGGACCCTGTCCTACTGGAGACCCTGTCCTGTGAGACCCTGTCCTGCGTGTGACCCTGGCCTCCTGTATGGGACCCTGTCCTACTGTGTGTGACCCTGTCCTCCTGTGAGACCCTGTCCTGCGTGTGACCCTGTCCTCCTGGCCTCCTGTATGGGACCCTGTCCTACTGTGTGTGACCCTGTCCTACTGTGAGACCCTGTCGTACTGTGAGACCTTGCCCTACGGTGTCATCCTGGCCTATATGGGACCCTGTCCTGTATGGGACCCTGTCCTACTGTGTGTGACCCTGCCCTACTGTGTGACCCTGCCCTACTGTGTGACCCTGTCCTCCTGGAGACCCTGTCCTGTGTGTGACCCTGTCCTCTGTGAGACCCTGTCCTCCTGTCATCCTGGCCTCCTGTATGGGACCCTGTCCTACTGTGTGTGACCCTGTCCTGTGTGACCCTGTCCTCCTGTGTGACCCTGTCCTCCTGTGTGTGACCCTGTCCTGCGTCTGACCCTGTCCTCCTGTGTGACCCTGTCCTACTGTGAGACCTTGCCCTACTGTGTCATCCTGGCCTCTGTGGGACCCTGGCCTCCTGTATGGGACCCTGTCCTACTGTGTGTGACCCTTTCCTCTGTGAGACCCTGTCCTCCTGTCCTCCTGGCCTCCTGTATGGGACCCTGTCCTACTGTGTGTGACCCTGCCCTACTGTGTGACCCTGTCCTCCTGGAGACCCTGTCCTGTGTGTGACCCTGTCCTCTGTGAGACCCTGTCCTCCTGTCATCCTGGCCTCCTGTATGGGACCCTGTCCTACTGTGTGTGACCCTGTCCTGTATGACCCTGTCCTGTGTGTGACCCTGTCCTCCTGTGTGACCCTGTCCTGTGTGTGACCCTCCTGTGTGTGACCCTGTTCTCCTGTGTGAGACCTTGTCCTGTGTATCATCCTGTTCTCCTGTGTGTGACCCTTCCTCCTGTGTGACCCTGTCCTGCGTCTGACCCTGTCCTCCTGTGTGACCCTGTCCTACTGTGAGACCTTGCCCGACTGTGTCATCCTGGCCTCCTCTCTGGGACCCTGCGTGTGACTCCTGTGGCATGCATTCTTCAGTGAACCAGCTTTGCCTTCTCTGACACTGTAAGACTGCATTGGGGAATATTTCACATAAAGAAGCTTTCACGCGGTGTGTTCCTGAGGGGACAATAAAAGACAGACAAGTAGGTTTGGGAACCGAGCTCCAGTCTCTTGCCACAGTTACTGAAAGAATATTAAACTGTTCTGAGAAGCTCTGCAGTAATGGAGCTCAGCTGACTTTGTTTAGCCGGGTGGTTTTCAAGCAGTTGACCTCAGAGACTTGTGGGTAACACCCTGTTAATAGCCACCCCTCTCCCCACCACCAACCGTGGGTTTTTTCCCAGAACACACTTTTGGGGGACGCTGACACAAATCATTCACCTGAGCACAGACCTGTGCAAGAGTCACTCTCACTTCTCAAACGACATTTTGGAGCCCCTGTTCTGAAAATCATCTGACTGGATTTCCGTAAGGATGGTTTCAGTTTTACAGATGATTGAGAAATCAGTCCATAAATAATGAAGTACTACAAGCCATTAACATTTGGAAAAGGAAGTGAACCCTTGCCCTTCCTCCTACATATATCATGAATAGATACCGTCTCAATATCATTGAGCCAGTGTTATCAATGTATTATTTATAAAACATAGAAACAATTACATGGAAAAAATACAAATTGTTCCAAGTGGAAATTCAACAATTCAGGGCTGCTTAATGACAAACCTAGGAAATTTGTTCAAGGACCTACTTTAGTAAAACGTGATTAACATTTCCTCCGATAAATAGGAGGTTGAGAAACACTCAAGAATGTTGTATGTGTGCATGAAATAACAGTCACTGGAAATTTGCCCTAACATTATAGAATAAAATTCGGTACAAGGAACATCTTCAGCTTTATTCATGATGATGTAGTTACTGAAGTAACAACAGAATCTCTTAATGAGGCAGTTTTGGCCCAAACCTCTATCAAGGGGAGCTTTGAAGTGACGTACTATTAATAGTATGTTACTAAACTTGCAATTTCAAGCAAGACCTGTCAAAGGACGACAGTAACAAGACATGGCAGTGTCCTTGTTCCAGTGTCTGCTCCTCCATCCTGTAGGGCCAGAAACCTACACAGTTCCCACAGAGATAACCAGGCTCCAGAGGACACACCAATGCCAACCAAACTCTAAAGGAACCACTGAAATGATTCCCTTTAAAAAGTTCTAGTCAGTGACTTCCCAGGTGGTCCAGTGGCTTAAGGCTCTGCATTCCCAATACAGGGGCCTGGGTTCCATTCCTGGTCAGGGAGCTAGATCCCACATGCCTCCACTAAAGAGTTCCTATGCACAGCTAGAAGATTCTGCATGCCACAACTAAGACCTGGAAATAAATATAAAAAAGTTATCAATCCGAAGTGCAAAAAAGATCACATATATATATATATATATATGACTGACGCCTAGGATCTCAGAACGTTCTTAATCTCCTTTTCTTAAGCAGAAACTGTCCACCAACAGAAAACCTACCTAGACTTTAAAGCTCTCCACAGAGGCTGTTGCTGTGGCCTTCCTCCGGGCCCCCATCATCTCCGTGCCCTGCGTGCACCCCTCCTGAAGACCCCTTCCGCAACACACGGACACGCAGACACACAGAGATGACCAGACCACAGCTTCCCAGCTGTAACAAGAGGTCACCATTGGCCTGTCTGACCCCTCAGGCAGGCCTGGCACCACCACTCTCAGATTCCGGCTCATTGAGCTGTGACCGCAAATGTTTCCAGGAATCCAGACAGTCACCAAAAGTATCAGAAGGGATGGTTTCGACATCCCTCCCACCCCGCACTGCTCACAGTGCTTCTCGCATGAGGTGGCTGGCACTCTCCACGGAGATCTCAGCCAGGGGGAGCTCCCACCAACCGGAGAGGGCTCCCTGCAGACAAGGTGCATCCCTGCATCTTCATTCTGCCTCTCCTGGGCCCAGCAGAGCCCGATGCAGCGGCCTTCGGTCTAACATTCAAGGCGCCCTTCTCCGCGGTCCTCCCACCTCCTGGAGCAGAATCTGAAGCCCCTTCCCACCAGACACTGTATTATGTGCCTACCGTTGTAAGGAGACTGTTGTATCACACCGACAGTTCTTCCAGTGTTGGTCCTCACTCGCCTCAGTCTCCTTGCCTGTAAAATGGGGACAGGAGTCAAACCTATCTTTCTAGTGTCCGGTGGGCAGTCTAATGCGCCGAAGTGGCCGTAGGGGCTGGGGGCCCGATCCAGGGAAAGAAGGCGCTATGCCAGGTGCGTTCCTGGGCAGGTTCCCCCCGGGGGTCACTGGGGTCACTGGAAGCTTCTCGGACAAGTGTGGAGTGTAGACACCCTCAGGACAGTCGGGCCCACGTAGTCCAATATGGACCATGAGGGGGCGTGGAAGCTGAGATACTGCGATTACTAAGACCACAAGGGACGCCCCCCACCCCACGAGGCCCGCCCCCAGCCCTGCCCACGTCCCCGCCGGCACTTCCCCGAGGTGGTCCCCGCGCTCCTCCCGGGCCCGGCTGATGGCACCGCGCTCACCTTCCGCAGAAACGCCATCCTCGGCCTGCACTGCTGGCCCTGGTGTCGGATGGTCATCCTGGTCCCTGGGACTCAGAACCGGGACGCACGGGACGGAAGGGGAAGCCCCCAGAGAGCGTGCCCGCGGCCGCGAGCCCAGGCGGAGCGGGGCTGCCCGCCGAGCTCCGACCCGCATCCCCGGGAACCCGAATCCGCGCCGGCCTATCAGCGCGCTGCACCCGCCCGGCGAGCGCTGCGCTGGCGGCCACCTGGCGCCAGGGGGCGGTGTCGGGCCGGCGGGCCGGGGGCGCCGCAGATGAGGTGCGCCCGGGGCGCCAGGATGCTCCGTGGTCCCGGGCGCCCGCATGCACTGTGGTCCAGGGCGAGCTTGGACCCAGCACCAAGGCCCGAGGGCGTGAACAGCGCGCCCCGGCACTTGCATCCCTAGCTGGGCTGCCACCAGATCCCTGCATGGGCCTTAGCAAGCTGCTTGAACTTTCTGAGCGTGTCTCCTCATCTCGCTGGAAAAAAGTGAGTGGATGGAGATTGACGCCTGTCTGTGTGTCGGGCGCTGCGAGGACAGAATGGATAACCCGGTGAACCGGCAGTGGAGTGCGGTTAGCGGGGAGGAATGCAGCTCCCCTGCCAGGTGGACTGGCTCTGAACTCCCCCTGTGCTCAAGCCGGTTATGTAACCTTTCTCTGCTTCTTTCTCCCATCTCAGCGGTGACATTGCTGCTCCCTCCTTGTGAGTTTTTCTTTGGGAGGGGGAGTTTTGTTTTTGGTTTTAGGACACCTGAGCTAATGCATGTGAAAAGTATTTAGCAAATATCATATGTGGAATCTAAAAGAGTGATACTAATGAACTGATTTACTAAACAGAGACCGACTCACAGACACAGAAAACAAAGATGGTTATCAAAAGGGAAAGGGAGGGGGAGGGATAAAATTAGGAATGTGGAATTAACACGCACGCACACACGCACACATATGCTATGTCTGCCTCTTTGCGACCCCATAAACTGTCGCCCTCCACAGGCTCCTTTGTCCCTGGGATTCTTCAGGCAAGAATACTGAACTGGGTTGCCATTTTCTCCTCCAGGGGATCTTCCCAACTCAGGGACCAAACCCTCATCTCCTGCATTGCTGGTGGGTTCTTTACTGCTGAGCCACCAGGAAGCCCACACTCATTGTTCAGTCACTAAGTCAAGTCCAGCTCTTTGTGACCCCATGTACCACAGCACACCAGGCTCCTCTGTCGTCTGTCTCCGGGAGTTTGCTCAGATTCACGTCCTTTGAGTCAGTGATGCCATCCAACCATCTCATCTTCTGCCGCCCCTTCTCCTGCCCTCAATCTTTCCCAGTATCAAGGTCTGTTCCAAAGAGTCAGCTCTTCACATCAGGTGACTAAAGTACTGGAGCCTCAGCTTCAGCATCAGTCCTTCCAATGCATATTCAGGGTTGATTTCCTTCAGAATGGACTGGTTTGATCTCTTTGCAGCCCAAGGGACTCTCAAGAGTCTTCTCCAACACCACAGTTCAAAGGCATCAGTTCTTCTGCACTCAACCTTTTCTGTGGGTCAACTCTCACATCCATGCATGACTACTGGAAAAACCATAGCTTTGACTATATGAACCTTTGTTGGCAAAGTAATGACTCTGCTTCTTAATACACTGTCTTGGTTTGTCATAGCTTTTCTTCCAAGGAGCAAGTGTCTTTTAATTTCATGGCTGCAGTCACCATCCACAGTGACTTTGGAGCCCAAGAAAATTAAATCTGACACTGTTCCCATTCTTTCGCTGTCTATTTGCCATGAAGTGATGGGACCAGATGCCATGATCTTCATTTTTGAATGTTGAGTTTTAAGCCAGATTTTTCACTCTCCTGTTTCACCTTCACCAAGAGGCTCTTGGGTTCTTCTTCACTTTCTGCCATAACGGTGGTGTCATCTGCATATCTGAGGCTGTTGATATTTCTCCAAGCAATCTTGATTCCAGCTTCTGCTTCATCCAGCCCAGCATTTCACGTGATGTACTCTGAATAGAAGTTAAATAAGCAGAGTGACAACATACAGCCTTGACGTACTCCTTTCCCATTTTGAACCAGCCCATCGTTCCATGTCCGGTTCTCGCTGTTGCTTCCAGACCTGCAAACTGGTTTCTCAGGAGGCAGGTCAGGTGGTCTGGCACTCCCATCTCTTTAAGAATGTCCCACAGTTTGTTGTGATCCACACAAAGGCGTAGTCAATGAAGCAGAAATAGATGTTTTGCTGGAATTCCCTTGCTGTTTCTATGATCCAGTGGATGTTGGCAATTTGATCTCTGGTTCCTCTGCCTTTTCTAAATCCAGGTTGTATATCTGGAAGTTCTCAGTTCATGTACTGTTGAAGCCTAGCTTGAAGAAGTTTTGAGCATTACCTTGCTAGGATGTGAAATGAGCACAATTGATTGTACAGTAGTTTGAATTCTTTGGCATTGCCTTTCTTTGGGATTGGAATGAAAACTGATCTTTTTCAGTCCTGTGGCCACTGCTGAGTTTTCCAAATTTGGTGGCGTACTGAGTGCAATACTTTAACAGCACCATCTTTTAGGATCTGAAACAGCTCAGCTGGGATTCTATCACCTCCACTAGTTTTGTTTGTAGTGATGCTTCCTAAGGCCCACCTGACTTCACACTCCAGGATGTCTGGCTCTAGGTGAGTGACCACACCATCGTGGTTATCCCAGGTCACACTACTATATATAAATAAAATAGATGATCAACAAGGACCTACTGTATACAGCAGAGAGTGTTAATGAGGGCTTCCTAGGCGGCGCAAGAGCAAAAAATCTGCCGGCCAATGCAAGAGACGCAAGAGACTCAAGTTCGATCCCTGGGTCAGGAAGATCCCCTGGAGCAGCAATGGCAGCCCACTCCAGTCTTTGTGCCTGGAAAACTCCTTGACGGAGGAGCCTGGCTGGCTACGGCTCCTGGGGTCGCGAAGAGAGGCTATGCTCAGTAATCTATAACAACCCAAATGGGAAATAATCTGAAAAAGAATGACGTATCTATTTACACGTATAACTGGATCACTTTGCTGTATACCTGAAACTAACACAATACTGTAAATCAACTATACTCCAATATAAAATTTAACAATGTTTTTAAAACACTTAGAACCGGAACTGACAAGTGGTGAATGTCAGATAAACCACAGTTTGGGGGGACTGTTAAAAGTTACCATCTCTAGTGGCTCCATTGCACCCATGGTCTGAGTCCTGTATCCTTCCAGAATAATGTGAGGACTCTTGGAGCAGTCAATGGAGGTGAGAGAATGGGATCTGAAGTCAGATTATGTGGGCTCACATTGCCACACTGCTACTTACTAACCAACCAACTGTGTGAGTCCGAGAAAGTTCCTTAACCCCTCTGTGAAATGGGAATGGCACAATGACTGCCTACGTGATAGACAGGACGCCAATCGGCAGGTGCCAGTTGTGGCTGTTACTAATATTAGTGTCATTGGTGATGGACAGGGAGGCCTGTCGTGCTGCGATTCATGGGGTCGCAAAGAGTCGGACACGACTGAGCGACTGAACTGAACTGAAAGATGGTATAACAGAAAGAGCACAAAATGAATTAAAGCAGTGTCACCTGACAGCCACTTCCCTCCCCCCGGCCTCAATTTCTTCATCTGTAAAGGGGCGACTCAAGCCCCCAGTTTCCGACAGGGTGAGCCCTCCCAGGTCCAGCAGCAGCGTTCCATGAAAAACGGGGCCTTGCCTAGAGCTGGGCAGCTGCCGTCAGAGGCGCAGTCAACAAACCAGGCTCTAGATAACCGGGTTCCCATCCCAGCGGAAGAGCGGAGTTCCTGCCAAGCTGCCCTGACATCTCAGCTCCAGGCTGAAGTGCTAGAATAGGGCTGGTTGACTCATCCGGAGATGACTTGGCTGAAAGCCAGCAGATGTGACGTCAGCCCGGCCAGGCAGCCGCCAGGGAGCATAACGAGGGCGGGAAAGCCCCGCTTCAGCCAGGCTCCCAGACTCCCGGGGGTGGGGAGAGCAGACCGATTGCAGAATCTCATAACTGGCGAACCTGTTTCCCCACTCTTTCATTTTTTGCCTTAGGCTTTCTGTTTTCTCAATTAGGTGAGATGGTGACTTGTCTATTAGGAGATTGTGTGTAGTTTCCTTGAGAATCAGATTTTATTGAAAAGATAGAACGTTACGATCATCTGGTCACTGGATATTTCTGCTGTTTAACTTACTTAACAGCTGTGAGCGGGCTCTGTCGACTGGGAGAAGCTTAGGTGGGCAGAGTGGCCACCTGAGGCACTGTGTGTCGCCTGCCAGCCTGCAGACGTTCACGGTCCTCTGGCACTCTCTAAGGCGACCTTGCTCGGGTGACAAACCGCACAGTTTACGACTCCAACAAGGATCTCGCCAAGCAGCCTCATTTCCCAGGTGAAGGGGACAAGGTAGGGTGGGAAGAAGGAACATAATTAGGACTCAGGGCACCTGGATGCTGATTCCAAACCTACCGTTGACCCACTGGGGACGTCAGGCAAGACTCGTCACCTCAGGAAATCCCAGCCCCCGGTCAGAGTTGTTCAGCGCTCCCCAGAGTCCGCTCTTCAACCTTCTCAAACTTTAATGCACATAGCAGTCTCCCAGGGATCTTGTAAAAACGCAGATTCTGACTCAACAGCTTGGGGTGAGGCTGTGCTAACCACTAGACCACCAGGGAACCCCTTCCTTGTCTTGAGTTCTAATTTACAGCTTACCATTTTACATTAAGGCTTCCCTGGTGGCTCGGATGCTGAAAAATCCGCCTGCAATGCAAGAGACCTGAATTGGATCGCTGGTTTGGGAAGATCCCCTGGAGGAGGGTGTGGCAACCCACTCCAGTATTCTTGCCTGGAGAATCCCCATGGACAGAGGAGGCTGGCGGGCTACAGTCTAGGGGGTCACAAAGAGTCGGACACGACTGAGCGATTAAGCGCACACGCATTTTGTATCAAGCGTCTCCTGTGCGCCTCACTGATCCAACCGTGAAAGAGGCATAACGTGAAAGTGAAAGTCGCTGGGTCGTGTCCAGCTCTGTGCAGCTGACCCCATGAACTGTAGCCCGCCAGGATCCTCTGTCCACGGAATTCTCCAGGCCAGAATACTGGGGTGGGTAGCCTTTCCTTTTTCCAGGGGATCTTCCCAACCCAGAGATGGAACCCAGGTCTCCCGCGTTGCAGGATTGTTTACCGTCTCAGCCACCGGGGAAGCCCTGAAAGAGGAAAGGCATAAACGAACCAAGAGTGTGGACGAGCACTAGACCACGCGGACCCGTGTCCAGACGGCCACATCCCCAGCTCCTCCTTAGTCCCCACTTGCATGTCGCAGGATTCTCCCAAAGGCATCCTATTAAAAATCGTGAGGACTTGGCTGACGACAGTCACGACATAATGCTCGCACTTCCAAAGACGCCAAAGAAAACAGTGGCCAGTACGTTACGAAATAACACCTGCCTCCAAAAATTCTTCCACCGGTGTGCTTTCAAATGCCCACGTCGAATCGGCATCTCTGGGCAAATCTACAGTGTGAGGCTTTCCAGCGGTTACCAGAAGTCATTACAGGAACAAATCACGTGGATTTCTTTTTGAAAAAAATCTGACTTGACCCCAAACTACTGTCAAGACAGTGTCTATTCTGTCTAACAAACACCACAAAAGAAATCTCCTTCCAAGTTTAGTTCCATGAAAACGGAAATCACAGCATATCCTTTTCCTTGGTCAAAAAGAGATGTGTACCCAGGCATTTCCCACCCTGAGCAGCAGAACAAATCTGGCATCAGGCTCTCTTGCAGGAACTGGAACGAATGTTCAATTTTTCATGTTTTTTTCTCCAATCTGTCTTCCTATTTGAATTCATGTATGATTGGTTTCATTCTCTAGGTTTTGGTCCGCCACAAGTCCTTTTTGGAATGGCTTGGGATGGAAATAAATTGTATTTGAGTAGCGAATGGGAGTTGACTTGATGAATTGGACAAGGTGGGGGGAGAAAGGAAAACCTGTGCAGTCGAAGTGGTGTTCAGGATAAGTGACTATATTCATCCAAATGTTTGTGGAACCTACATTGTTTTATTTTAGTCCAAGATGCATGAGAGAAGGAGAATAGTGTGGTGAAAATACATTGGAGTTTGATGAAACTTTGCTTTCCTTGCAAGACAATTGATTAAATCCCGCCTGTCTATCGAAACCGATCAGCTCAGTTCAGAAGTAACAGGACGTCTTGTTTCTCAACCTGAGTTGCAACTCCATGGCTTCCAGGTGAGGTGAGTGAGTGAGTGAGTCGGGGATGGAAGCAGGTAGGAACACGGGAATGTGGCTTCAGGAACTCCACGTAGAATGATCTTAGCCAAGCGAGACCTCCCAGTCACCTCCAGGATGCCCCTCTATGATAAGGAATGATTCCCCTCCATCCTCTCCAACCTAAGGAGAAGAGCTCCTGCAGTGACTCCGGGGCACACACTTCCCAGAAACACCTGCTAGAGATGATCAGAGGCAAATAGGACCATGTTGTCCCATCCTCTGTTCCCCAGAAGAGAGACTCTCCCGATGAGTCAAACCAGCCCTATTCTAGCACTTCAGCCTGGAGCTGAGATGTCAGAGCAGCTTGTTCCCCTGTAAATATATGCTCACTACTGAAAATGTAGAAATAGAAGCGAATTTTTGAACTTCGCATGTAGTCTAGGAAAAGTTTGAGTGAGTTGAAGTGGGATGGAGGAGGGAAAGAAGTGGACTGGAGCCCCTGGATTTAATATAGGGAAGGCCCTTTTCTACAGGTTTTTGTTTTTTTTTTTAATGTGGACTATTTTAAAGTCTTTATTGACTTTAGTTACAATATTGTTGTTTAGTTACAATATTGACTTTAGTTACAATAGTGTTACAATATTCTAAGTTTGTTTTTTTTGGCCTTGAGGCCTGTGGGATCCTAGCTCCCCGACCAGGGATCAAACCCACACCCCTTTGTCGGAGGGCAAAGTCTTAACCACTGGACCGCCAGGGAAATCCCAAGCGTGTTTTCAAGAGTTAGTCCTCATGTCACATGGATGCCCTTCCCACCCGCTCCGTGTTCGAGAGAGAACCTGTACACCGCCGGAGGCCTGGCCCAGAACTAGGAAGGAGCGCTGATGAGATTCCAACCCAGCAGGCCAGGTCCGAAGTCCAGAGGAACCGCCGCGGGGCTCTGCGACTCCCGCGCGAAGCGCCTGTGGAATACAGACGAGGCGGAGCGGGGGAGCTGTAGGCCGCTCCCACCCCGACCTCCCACCCCGACTCTGCCCTCTGCTCCCTCCGTCCTGGGGCGGAGGTGACTCATCCCACGGGCAAGCCCTTTCCCCCCAAGCCGGGGCTTCCCACAGGCAGCATCGCTCCAGCGCTGCCCGCCCTGCCCTGGGCCAGCCGGGAGATCCCGTCTCCTTCCGGCTTCCGCAGGCCCGCGGGACCCTCAGACTAAGCTCAGGTTTCCAGCCACGCCCTGATCAGAGAGAAAAGCTCTGTCTCCAAGTCCTTTTAACTGATGCTCCCGAGTCAGGGACTTTCCAAGTTTCCCGCCCTGCTTCCTTCCGGCTCTGGTCTTCCTGGGAAGAGCCCCTCTGGAGGGCTCAGGAAGCTGACCGACGGCAGGAAGTGAAGACACAAGGCGCACCTGCGAGGGCCCATTTCACGGCCACCGCCAGTTTCACTTTCTTTATTTAGACGGGGAACTTCGGTCCCCCACCCCCCCGCCGCTCCCCCCACCCCCACCCCTCGCCTCTCTGCCCTCTCCCCGCCCCCCTCTCTCCCCGGGAACGTGAGCAGCACCTTGACCTTGGCGGCAGCAGTCCTATCCCCCTGCCTCCCCGCTCCTTGGGTAGGCAGCTTCTCTGGGACCAAAGCCAAGGCTGCCCTGCAGACCAACATTTTTTTTAAATCCAAACTCAAGAGAATTTATCTTCCGCAGGGACTGCCAGCATCCCTCCCGCAAAGACCTTCTGTGGCTCCCTACTGCCTCCCGGGAGAAAACGGCGCCCCTCCCCTGAAACCCCAAGGCCACGGGGATCTGAGCTCATTTTCCAGCCAGCGCTGCCCCCTCACCCTCCCGAACCGCCCTCCTCGTTCAGCGCAGGGGGCGGCTTTGGGTCATGTTGGACCTGCGGTCGGCTCTGGCCTCCCCCGGCCCGGGTCTGACCTCGGCGGCCCCGAAGCCCCCCCGAGCGCTTCCTTCCTCCTCTGGGCTGGCCCGCGCCCGCGTGTGGCACACAGCTCCCAGGGGCCCGGGTCCCCGCTGCACTATGGGCGTCCCCGGGGGAGCGCGGGGGCCGGGACAGCTTCCTGTCACCTCCCTTCCGGCCCCTGCATCGCACACTCTCCACCCCCATGGGACCCTCTTTCTAAACGAACTGCCCTCTGCCCCCCAAGAACTCCAAGCAGCAGCCCCCGCAGGGCCTTCCACTGCGCACCCCGCCCCCGGCCCAGAGCAGAGGACCCCCCACCCGCCACCCCCCACCCGCCCAGGCTGGAAGCCCCGCTCCCCTGGGGCGCCCCCACCCCCGCCGCTCCGCTTCCTCGCACTGCCAGGTGTCTCCCCCGCGGCAGGCTCTCGTCCTCGTCGTGAGTGACTTCAGAGCCCGCGTGCTGTGACCCTTCCCAGCTTCACAGCCCCCGGGGCCCTGCTGCCCCCGCGTCAGCCGCCCCCGCCCAGCCGCGCGGGACCCTGTCCTCTCCAGCAACGCGCGCCCTTCGGAGTCTGGAGTCCGGCTCGGGCCTGCGAGCCGGCTTCGCCCCTCCGCTCTCCCCGCCCCTAACGCCCCCGGCCCTCTCCCCGCCACGCCCCCTAACGGCCCCCGGCTCTCTCCGCCGCCCCTAATGCCCTCCCGGCTCTTTCCCCCACGCCCCCCTAATGCCCCGGCTCTCTCCCCGCCCCCCCAATGCCCTCCACAGCTCTCTCCCCCCCCTAATGCCCCCATCGCTCTCTCGCCGGCCCCCTAATGCCCCCACCGCTCTCTCCCTGCCCCCTAATGCCCCCCCGCTCTCTCCCCGCCCCCTAATGCCCCCCCATAGGAGAAACACCAAAACCCTTTACAGTGCAAACTGTGAACCGTGGGTGGTGGCTGGCCATGGCTAGAAGTCAGACACCAGGAAGAACTTCCAGGCTGAGACCAGGAGCCGGGGAGGGCTGGATAGCGGGTCTCAGCTCAGCAGGCTCTCCCTGCATCCAGTCCCCCCGTGGTCCCTGAGCAGAGGTCCTGGCTCCCTACAGTACCCATGGCCTCTCCACTGATGGCCGCCTGGAGCCCCGTGAGCCGGCGGTTTTTTCACCACCAAGATGACGGAGCCTTGGACATCTGGGACTTTGTTCAAGCAGTGTGACCCTGCCCTCAGCCTGAAGGTCACGTGCACCCCCTCCTGGTGCATCCACGCCCTCAGAAGCCTGGCCTTTCCTCCCGCCAGGCCTGTCCCGCCAAGCCAGGCCTGTTCCTTGCCAAGCCTGGGCCGAGTGAAGCCTCCCAGCTGAGCCAGCCTTATCTTATCAGCAGGGGCGGGGCGAGACCTGCAGGCTGGGGCGTGGCAGACAGCGGGGCTGCGGAAACACAGAATGAAAGGGGCGCTGGAGGGCCTTCCCTGGCGCCATGGTTAAGACTCGCCCTCCAATGCAGGGGCACAGGTTCGATCCCTGGTTGGGAACTAGGATCCACATGCGATCTGTGTGGCCATTGGGGGGTGGTTGTGGTGGCCGGGTACGGTGGGAGATGGAGGCTGGAGTGACAGGTCTTGCAACCGACTCTTGCGTGTGGACACCCTCCTGTGGGTTGAGGCTGGGGTCCCCTTCGGTCAGGGAAGTCCCCAGGGTGTTTGAATGGGCTGCTGGGCTAAGCCTCCCAAGACCCAGATGCTAGACGAGCAGAAGGACGTGGCTCCCGCGTCTGCCCGGCCCTCCAGCAGGTCTGTGACGAAGCCCTCTTCTGCCTCCGGGAAGACAATGGGTGCTTCATCGCTTGCGGCTCCCAGCTGGGGACGACCACCTGCTGGAGGTCTCCAACGGGCTGTGCACCTCCACAGAAATGAGAAGAACATGGCTTCTGCGGTAGGTACGGGGCCCCGGCGAGGTGGGCACACCAGCCTCTGGCCTGGCTGGCCCCGCCGAGTGGGCTGGCAGCAAAGGGCAGACGCGCTTCCACACCTCCTGGGAAGTGGTGGACATTCTGGGAGGGTCAGGGAATGCGGCCTGAGAGATGGGTGTGGCCGTGTCTGAACCCCCCGGCTTCACCGCTCAGGAAGCCCAGTGCCCTGGCAAGTCTCTTGACTTCTCCAAGCTCGGTTTCTTCAGATCCAAGCAGTGGACTTGGTCATTTTGTCTAATTGTAAACAGTATACATTTGGGCAGCCGAGCCTGTCTGAAGAAGCTTGACTGATGCCAATGGAGAAGCAGCTGGAAGGACTGATCGGGGAAGGGGGCCTGGGGCGCTGAGATCCGTCACCCTGGCCGAGAGTTGGAGACGCCTTCCCATAGCCATGGCCACAGCGAGAGGGTTGAAACGCCCTGGTGCTGAGATTCTGGGGGCCCTCCTGCTCCGCCTGGGCGTGCGAACTGGTCCTCCGGGGCCCAGGGATGCAGCTTTGCACACCACCAGAGCATGCTTCACACCGGCGTCAGGCACTTGTATTCCTTGGAACTGCGTGATTTGGCATCCCTGCTCCCCTCCTGCCAGCCCCAGTATTTAGCCCCCACTTTCTTGCCATCAGCCCAGAGCAGAGCTCTGTGGGGCTGCCTTGAGCAGAGTGAGGGGAGCCCACTGGTCCCCTTGCACTGGGAGCTGGATCGCCCTCCGGCCTCCCACGGCCTCCCTGTCCTTGTGCCCCAGATATTCGAGCGTGAGACGCGGGGAGAAGATCCTGGAGGCCAGGCACCGTGAGATGCGCCTGAAGGAGAAGGCAAGGCCGAGGGCCGGGGACGAGCTGAGGGATGAGCCGCCTGTCTGAACCTGGAGGAGCTGGTCACCAACCGGCCGAGAGGAGTTCTTCGACATCATCTTTCACGGAGCTGAAGAAGAAGGAGGCGGAAGCCATGAAGAAGCAGCCCAAATCTGTAGGGGCCTTGCGCAGGGGCTCAGGGTGGGCTGGGCGGGAGGGAGCCACGGGGCCCCGGCTGCCTGCCTGCTGACTTCCTGGGGAGCCCGGAGCAAGTGGCCCCACCAGGCAGACCTTCCTTTGTCCGTCTGGCAAATGGGGAGAGTGACTCCCTTCCTCCTGGGGAATTCTAAGTCTCCAAACAGGCTTCCAGCTCCTTGAGCTTCTCAGAATCCTCTGCCTACACCCCAGAGGGCACCTTGAACTCCATGCAAGTGACCAACGGGATGAGGACCCAGGGCTACATAAGCTATGAAAGGAGAGGGGGCCTGGAGGCCTGGAGGGCGCAGAGGGGCCTACGAGGTCCGTGGTGACCCCACCCGGCAGGAGGGGGTGAGACTGGTCCTGAGCTAGGCCATCCATGCAAGAGTCGGCCCAACTTAGAGGCCACCAGACAGCGGCATCCAGCCATGGCCCTGTGCCAAAGCACTTTCTAGCTGTGTCGCCTGGGCTGGTCACTTCACGTCTTAATTCCTTCATTTCCATCTGGAACAGGAGGAGGCTGAGTGATGAAGGCGGTGTCTGGTCACCTTCCAGGGCCTCCTGGGTACCAGGGGGCAGAGGAAGGAAAAGATGTGGTCTGCCTGGACCATTACCTTCAGGGGCCCAGGGATAAGATGCCAAGATGAGAAAGAGTAAAAGCCCAACGTGCCAGGGGGAAGAGCAAGTGAGCGTGGAATAGCGTCTGCCCTTGTCGGCAAGACTGGCTGCCTTGTTAGGGGAGGAAGGAAAACACACAGAGCGGCTCAAGGGGCTTGCCCGGCGGGTCCAGTGGTTCAGACTCCACGCTTCCACTGCAGGGCTCCGGGTTCTATCGCTGGTCAGGGAACTAAGATCCCGCGTGCCACTCAGCCAAAAATAAAAAGTATTGAGAAGTTCGAGGCAGTGAAAACAGAGCGCTGCAGCAGGGGTGAGGCCATCACCGGCCCATGAAGCCAGCCCCCAGCAGCAAGAGGGGCTGGGTGGCCAGTCTTCAGGCAGTAAGGGAGTGGCCAGGTCCGAAGCTAGGTGAGCATGCCGAGGAGCTGACGGGTTCCAACTCATGACTGCTCCCCGCATCCCTGTCGCTGGGTCTCGAGACAAGCAGTGACTTCTGTGGGCACATTGTGCATTAGAAGCAGTCGGATTCGAGTGGCCTTATTCTCACACCATCCGGTGGTCCGGGATGGGGGAGGGGGGGTCAAGGCGAGGCTGGAGTCAGGCTTTCTGACCCCGTAGCCCGGGCCTCCCCAAGCCGTCCACGCTGGGCCCTCCAGAAGGTCCGCCAGACAAGTGCAATGTGGCCACTGATTCCGTGCCTGCTGTACCCTGAACGCGCTCCCCACAGCGGCTGGAGCACTCTGGATGGAGACACTGACTCTCAGAAGGGCTTACGCTTCACTGAGCCTGGCCCCCTCCCTCTGCCGCTCGCCGCAGGCTTCCTATGCATCTCTGCGTCTCTGCACTTAGCCAGACGTGCTGGAGTCAGAACAGAGAATCTTCTGCTGGGTCCTCACCTGAATTATTTCTAATCCCAGCCACTGCCCTGAAGGAATCACACCAGGCTTCAGAGCAGGGGGGCCAGTGAATCTTGGGGGAGGTAGCTCACAGCCACCCAGGCAGCAAGCGGCAGGTGCCCGCCATCCATGCCCATTAGAGCCGAGTGCCCTCTCAGCCCCTGAGGCCGTGGTGTTGGCTGCATGGCCTCCTGGGTGCCCAGCATTCCCGGGCTCAGGGGTTAACGTCCTGGTGCGAGGAAGTCCTGCCCACCAACGAGTCTCTGCTGTCTTTCCGTAGCTGAAACAGCCAAGCCAGGACACAGATGAGGAGGTGCAAGGAGAGGAAGAAGCAGAAGAAGAAAGAGGCGACGGCGAAGGGGAGGAAGGAGGCAGTGGAGAGAGTCCAGCGCTGGGAGGTCAGCCCTGACCAGAGCCCAGCTCTCACGCATGCCTCTATCTCATCTCTGGGCACCGCCCTGGTGTTACAAGTGGGAGCTGACCGCCTTCCTTAGAGGGGACAGGAGGGGCAAAGGGACTCCGACCCAGCCCCCTCGCCCGGGGACCAGATCCCCGGTCCCCACCGACTCCCCTCGGAGGGAGGGAAGGGGCACAGGTTCATCCCCAAGCCGGTCCTCAGCCAAGCTCAGCCAGCCCCCCTAAGCCCACCATCCCCGTGGATTCAGCTTCTCAAGGGCTGCCCCGACGAGCACCTCCCTTCACAAGCCTGCAGAGCCTCCCCTGGGCTGGCCACGGCCACCGTCGGGGCTTGGGAAGGCCTGTGGGTGGGGAAGGGCGGGGATCTCTCATTCTCCCTTACTGAACCTCCCCACCCACATACGGCTGGGGAACATAAAGCCTGTCCACTTCTAAGATGTCTTTCCCAAGCAACTTCCCTGGGAGATGTTTACCTCCAAAAGGGTGAGAGACGACGGATGAAACAAGCCAGGTGAATTCAGCGAGCTTTCTGCTATCTTCGTGCTCGTAAAGTTCAATTATTAATAATAATAATGACAGTACTAAAGGTTAGTGCCTATTATGCCTCCTGTACTCAAAGCTTTTCAAGTTATCTCTGTCTTTCTTTTGATAAAGTCGCTGAAGATTTCTGCTCTGACTATTCCTCCTCAGCAGAGGGAGAAACGGATTCTGGAGGCAGGTGGGCATCG
>NC_030826.1:53187361-53272361 GCF_001704415.2 Capra hircus | reverse complement strand
AAATATCTTCTCTCCAGTTAGTGATCCCTGCCCGTTACCCCAGCACAGATGGTGCCCATACCCGCATGCGTGCCAGTCCCCTGCGGGGTTCAGTATTACTGTAGTGCCCTTGGACATGATGGGCTTGTCGTGGGTCACCTAAAACCAGCTCTGTGTGGCTTCTGTGATCTAAAGACGTAGGCAAGCTTTGCAGGCAGATTTTCTGTCATCTGTACCCAATTTGAACAGTATTTCTTTTTTTCCAACTTTTCATCTTATGTTGGAGTATAGCTGATTAACAATGTTGTGGTAGTTTCAGGTGGACAACAAAGGGACTCGGCCATGCATATACATGTATCCACTCTCTTCCCAACTCCCCTCCCGTCCAGGCTGCCACGTAAGGATGAGCAGAGTTCCCTGTACTGTACAGTTGGTCCTTGTTGGTCATCCACTTTACTTATGGCAGTGTGTACATACCCATCCCAGACGCCCTAAATACGCTTTCCCCCAGTCCTTCTCGGCAACCATAAGTGAACAGTACTTTTTTATTTTTTGGATCATGGGGCTTTTGGTGGAAAAGAAACGTCACTTATGTTGAAAATCATTATCTTAATCTGTATTTTCTCAACTTTTTTTTTTTTTTGAGTGTGTATGTCTTGTGTTTTTTTTTTTATTTTTTTTAAATGGGAAGATAATTGCTGTACAGTGTTGTGTTGGTTTCTGCTATACGTCAACATGAATCAGCCATAGATATACATATGCTCCCTCCCACTTGAGCCACCCACCCCATCCCACCCCGTCTGGGTTGTCACAGAGCACCAGGCTAAGCTCCCTGTGTCATATAGCAACTTCTCACTAGCTATCTGTTTTACACATGGTAATGTATATATGTCTATGCTACTCTCTCAGTTCATCCCAGCGTTTTCTGCTCCCACTGTGTCCATAAGTCTGAACAGCACTTTTTTTTTAAGTCCCATCAGTTTAATACTAATAATAACAAAAATGGAAGATGAGGGGGGCAGGAAAGAGACCTCTGGGACAGGAGCATGGGGAACCCTGCTCGTGGCGCCAGGCCTGGCCACTGGGCCCTTGGTATTGCTGTTGCTATGTGCTCAGGGGGGCAGCCGTTGTCCTGTGGGGGCCGCCCTTCACCTGGGTCGGAGGACCCTTCTTCTGGGATGTGCTATGGACAGCCCTTGTTAAACCTTCCCTCTGGTGCGAATTGTGCATGGCAGGAAGCCGGTGCGGTTTTGCCCCCACCTGCTCCTGCAGTGACGATGTAACCACCACTCCCTCCCCGTCCGCAGACACCGAGTGGCAATCTGGGCATGTTTGGCAGCAGCGGAGCAGCGCCCGCCAGGACCATGCAGCAGCCGCCGCAGCCGCCCGTGCCACCCCTGAGCTCCTCCCAGCCCAGTCTCCGTGCTCAAGTGCCTCAGTTTCTATCCCCTCAGGTCAGACTGGCGCCCGTGTCACAGGGAGAGCGGGTCAGCCCTCACGTGTGAACCCGACCACCCGACCCTCCTGCCCTGGGAGGCGTGCCCAGACCCCTCCCCGAGGGCCAGGCCCCCTCCTGTCAGAGCACTTGGGCCGGTGGCACACACTGGTGCCAGGACGTCTGTCCTGGTCACGAGAAGATTATTCAGATGAACCCGCTGAATCGCCCTAGACTGGTGGGGGAGCAAAGTGGCGCATGAAATTGCTTAGAGTGTAAAAGGAACTTCTTAGAGTCATGAAGGGCTGCATAATGCTTCAGTGGCAAACTAAGCGGGGCAGCAGGTGATAGTGCCCGTGTCACACACGGTCAGCTAGTTTATTCTTTCAAACAAAAGAAAGCAGACAGAATTCAGGAAAAGGACGTTGTTGTTTGTAACTATAAAGCATAGTGTCAACTTTTTTCATGATCATATCGTTTACTCTTAGAACATTCCATTATTTTAGACTTTGGGCTGAGGTTTTCATTATAATGTTACAGTCCTCATTACCCCTTGTAAGAATGCTCAATAATAGACTAAAATGGTAAATCACAGAATTTGATCCCTGGGTCAGGACGATTCCTTGGAAAAGAAAGTGGCAGCCCGCTCCAGTATTAATGACTGGGAAATCCCACGGGCAGAGGGAGCTTGGCAGGCTACAGTCCATGGGGTCGCAAAGAATCGGACACGACGGAGCAAATAATCCACCACCACCACACTTATTACTCTGTAGTTGTTTAACCTGAAATGTATGCACTGAGTTGAGATGGCTGAAATCTGGGTAAAAGAATAGTTAAATTTTGTCAACAGAATACACTCTTAAGATACACTCTTTAGCCACTACAACAAAGAGGCCCTGAAATACAGACCCTCAGACAAGACAGGTACTTCTTGCCCGGGCAGCAGTGCAGAAAGCAGCAGCTCTGCCTCAGCCACGTCCCAGGAGGAAGAAAGACGAGAGACCGACCCCTTCCACTAACGTCCTGCCACCTAGACTTAGTGACTCGGCCACCCCCGCGAATGGGGCAGGAGGAGAGAGGGGCCTGGAGGCAGAGAGCAGCCTTCCCCATACCCTGCAGACCAGCGTGTCTTGAATCTCACTCATCTGTGTGCCTTCCTTTCAAGTGAAGGCTCTTAATGTGTTTTCTCTAAATTGACTGCCTTCTTAGATAAATTTATTCTTGAAACTTTACGTGTCCATCATAAATAGAAAAATCAGCATTTTCCTAATACACGTTAGATGACTATGAAAGTAAAAGATGCCCTTCCGTGTATGACCTAAGATCATCTTGTGTAAACATTATGATAAATGTACAGAGCACTGGTGGGGAGCATTGAGCTGGCTAGTGCCAGGCCCCTGACAGTGCAGAGCAGTGAGTTCCAGGTGAGCAAGGAGGAAGGCTGACAGTCACGATCAGGGCTGGCAAGTCACACGAGTGCCTGTGCCACAGGGAGCCTGGGCATTGGGGCCCCCCAAGAGGATTGTCTGGTCCCACAAGCAGGGAGAGACCACTGCCTGAGCCAGTAAACTTGAGGAGGGGTCGTTGCCCGCCCTGTAACGAGGACCCTCTGGTCAGGTGGTGGTGCAGCCATCTACCGAGCTTCTACGGGGACCAGTCCCAGGTGCCTGTCTGAGACGCAGAAGCCTGCCTCAAACTTCCTCCCAGGAAGGCATGCTGCTGCTGCTGCTGCTAAGTCACTTCAGTCGTGTCCGACTCTGTATGACCCCATAGACGGCAGCCCACCAGGCTCCCCCGTCCCGGGGATTCTCCAGGCAAGAGCACTGGAGTGGGTTGCCATTTCCTTCTCCAATGCATGAAAGTGAAAAGTGAAAGTGAAGTCACTCAGTCATGTCCGACTGTTTGCGACCCCATGGACTGCAGCCTACCAGGCCGTCCATGGAATGTTCCAGGCAAGAGGACCGGAGTGGGGTGCCCTTGCCTTCTCCACCAGGAAGGCATAGTGAAGTGAATATGCGTTCACCGTCTCCAGGCCTTGAATGATGCCTGCTCATTTTCACTTCAACAGAAAACAAAATCAGTAACGGACAGGAGTAACGCAGAACCGTAGAGCATTCATTCGTAACTAAAATATTTTAGGAAGACATCTCTTTCTTGCCTTCTGTCGCTCCCTCCTTCCCTTCCTCCCTTCCTTTCTTCCTTCTACATTCTCCGCTAAAACGTGCTCACTACTAATGCTGGAATGTCTATAAATACTTTAATGGCTTTTGAAATTCACTCATGGGACAAATACAGTTGCCATTTAATCAGTCAGTTTTGAACCTTGAAGAGCTACACAGACAAGTAAATGTGTGAATGGCGTCCATGTCTAATGGTGCATTTTGTGTTAACAGGTTCAAGCACAGCTTTTGCAGTTTGCAGCAAAAAACATTGGTCTCAACCCTGCACTATTAACCTCGCCAATTAATCCTCAGCATATGACGATGTTGAACCAGCTCTATCAGCTGCAGCTGGTGAGTCAGGGTAGATCTGCTTGGGTTGTAGGATATGGGAAGGGCATTCTCCACGTGTTCACAGGCATGAGCCAGGAACGCACACACCAGCTGAGAAGTGTAGTTACTTCAGTGCTCTTCTTCACATCAGGGAATGTCACTGAGACGTTCATGAAGTTGGTAAACTATTAATAGCATTAGGGGACTTCCCTGGTGGTCCAGTGGCTAAGATTCCAAGCTCCCAATGCAGGGGGCTTAGGTTCCATCCCTGGTCAGGGAGCTAGATCCCACATGCCACAACTAAGAGTTCAAATGCTGAAACTTAAAAAAAAAAAAAAATTGCATGTGTTGCAACAAAGATTGAGAATCCTGTGTGTCGCAACTAAGACCCCATGCAGCCAAATAAATAGGGTAATATTTTGATAAATAAAAATTCAGGAAGGTCTTCACTCAAGGGCATTTCCACTAAGCTTCGTGAATTCTTTGGCCCCTTCATGATCGTTGTCTCCCACGTCTGACAGTTAGGCATGTCCTTTGGCACTCAGCCAGCCTTTCTCATCTGAACACAGAACCAGCAAATCACTTCCTGGTTTTTGTCTAAATTCTTCTGAGGATGATATACATAGATACCATTCTAGAAGCAAAAGACAAGTTACTTCATTATGTACAGTATCTGCCTCAGAGATTAGGGCCTAATTCTCTCAGACTCCCTCTTGAGAAAGGCTGATGCAGTCTAATACTTCTTGAGAGTTTTATAGTTTAACATACGTTGAATTTTTAATTTCCAACAGGCTTTGCTTTTACCATGTAACACCAGGGCATCGTATCCCTCAATGCATCCTGAATTTATATTCCCTGAAAGACCCAGCGTTTGTTTCTTTCTTTAATATGTTGACACCTGATTTGCTTAAACATCTTGTCCAACAGCTTCATCTCGCAGAAAATTATCAGGAGTCATGACGGAAGAAAAGAAAAGGCTCCAAGAGACAAAACCATGATGTCAGCCTTTCCTTATAGGGGAACCTTTCCTTACAGGATCAGGCTCTCAGTCCTGACCCTTTAGCATTTGTTAGACACACATCTGACCAGTCTGCGTGTCTGGTCCCAGGCAGTGGCCAGGTAGGGTGTGAGTGTCCTAGACAAGCCGCAGTGAAGTACCCACACCCTGGGCGTGGGTTCCGGTCCACGACTGGGCCTCATTCAGAAAAGGGAGCCTCGGGGGCTTCCCTGGCAGTCCAGTAAGACTTTGCTTTCCAATGCAGAGGATGCACTTTTGATCCCTAGTCAGGGAGCCAAGATCCACATGCCTCATGGCCAAGATAAAACAGAAACAATATTGTAACAAATCCAATAAAGACTTTAAAAATGGTCCGCATCAAAAGAAAAAGGAGCCTCATGGACTGTGGTGTAGGGCCCCACCTCACGGAAGGACAGGGTGGAACCAAGAAGCAGGCAGGCTCTTCCGCACCCTTCCTACAGAGAAGAACAGCGCCCTCCTCCCAGGTGCACTGCAGGACAGCTGGATTCTGACCTGAGGCTGAGCTCATTCTCCACAGTACCGACATTCTGGAGTCCCTTATTCATAATTTATACTGACCCCTGTAATGTGAAAGATACCAAGAAAGTATTGAAGTATGTTTACATTTCATGAGTTCCATTTTAAAAACAGTGTATGGCGTTTTAACTTTTTTTTCCCAGAAAAATTGGTGAAATGATGTTTTATGCATCATAAGGTTAAGCTTTAGAGCCTGTAAGGAGTCAGCTAGGCATTTTATTCCTCTGATTGACGGATTAATGAGGCTTCATAATATAATCTCTACTTCTTTTTGGATCCTATTTCAATAAATCCTCTTGCCCCAAATGTCCCCCAAAAATCCATGCTATAAGGAAAAAAATTACCATATTCAGCCAACTTTTGAAACAAAGGACCCAGCCTTCTGCATCATTGTGGGAAGACTTCTCTGATGATCGTTCTCACCAGCTTTGTGGCCGGAGTTAGGGTGGTGGAAGTGCCACACGCCTGGATCTCAGGCTCCCTGTGGACTGAGACCCCACACATCTCCTGGTTGCCTGTGAGCCCTGGAATGTGTATTGTTCTGTGACTGTCTGGGGCAGCTGCTCACCACTGTCCTGCCACACTGTCTGAACCATTCTGGACACCTTGCGTCTTTATAAGGGAAAAAAAAACCTTCCCCACCCCCCGATTTCTTTTAGTTTGTATGAATCAAGCAGAAGAAATTTGATCTCTTCATTAACTGAAAAATAATTTGCTGACAGACCTCACTACCAGCACTAAACAGAGGTGCTGACTGAGTTACTTTTTAAAGACTGGGCAGTGGAAAGGTTTTGGAGGACTTCCCTGGTGGTCCAGTGGATAAGAATCTACCTGCCAATGCAGGGCACACGAGTTCGAGTCCCTGGTCTGAGAAGATCCCACATGCCTCAGGGCCACTAAGCCTGTGCGCCACAATTGCTGATCCCAAGCACCTAGAACCCGTGCTCTGCAACGAGAGAAGCCCCCACAATGCAAAGCCTGGGCACTGCAACTAGAGGAAGCTCACACGCAGCAACGAAGACCCAGAGCAGCCAAAACAAGTAAACAAACACTTTAAAAAAAGGTTTTAGAAAGACATGTCTCTTTGAAAATGCCTCACAATATGCTTAAACCACAGCGTGGTAAGGGGACCGACGAATCTGGGCTATTTTTTCTTTAATGTACAGAAGTCAAACCCCTTGGTAGTGGCTCTCTTGCAGTCTGCTGATGGTTCTCTGCCGTCCACAGGCATACCAACGTTTACAGATCCAGCAGCAGATGCTACAGGCCCAGCGGAACGTTTCCGGACCCATGAGACAACAGGAGCAGCAAGTAGGGGCCCCCTGACGACAGAGCTGGCTCGCTGGCCGCCCCCTCCCCCGATCTTGTTAGGCTGTCCCTGATGATGGCTGTAACAGGCAGCCTCCCCTTGGGAAAGCCCCCGGGGTCACCTGGGTTGGAGTGGGGGTGGGCCCAGGCGCCGCCCCCCAGCCCCGCTGACCGCTCGGCATTTCCCACCCCCACCCCGCAGGTTGCGCGCACAATCACTAACCTGCAGCAGCAGATTCAGCAGCACCAGCGCCAGCTGGCCCAGGCCCTGCTCGTTAAGCCGCCGCCCCCGCCACACCTGTCTCTGCACCCCTCTGCAGGCAAATCAGCCCTGGACAGCTTCCCCCCTCACCCCCAGGCCCCCGGCCTCCCTGAGCTGCAGACCAAAGAGCAGCAATCTTCACCCAGCACCTTCGCCCCCTACCCTCTCGGTGAGTCGGGGCCTGCGTGCATCCACCACGTGCGCCGTTCCAGCAGAGCCGGAGTGAGGCTGCCTCAGGGCTCCTTCTAAGGGCGGGGCTCGCTGTCCGCGAAGAGCATGGGCTCTGCTGGGCCCAGAGGGGTTTTCAGTATAGAATTTCTGAAGATAGCTCCAGTGGGAGTTCCAGGCCGAGCTCACTCCCACTGTGGTGGAGTCTGCACTTTGTTAAATATTTGGCCATGAATTAAGACTTAGATTGCTTCTCTAGGAGAGCTTTAGATAGCCACCATTTGGAGGAAGAGCAGACATATCCTAATAGTGCTTTTCTTTTTAGCTGGACTGAACCCAAACATGAATGTCAGCAGCATGGACATGACCGGTGGTTTATCAGTGAAGGACCCGTCTCAGTCTCAGTCACGCCTCCCTCAGTGGACTCACCCCAACCCGATGGATAACTTACCCGGTGCTGCTTCTCCGCTCGACCAGAACCCCAGCAAGCATGGTATGTCCAAGCTGAGGAGCCCCAGGGTCTGGTCTCTACTGTTCTGCTTGCTCATCATCCCCATTTCGTTACGTGTGTGTGTGTCTGTGTGCACGCGCGCACGTGCACACACACATGCACCTGCTCAATCAGATCCAGCTCTTTGCAACCCCATCGACTGTAGGCCACAAGGCTCCTCTGTCCGTGGAATTTCCCAGGCAAGAGTACTGGAGTGGGTTGCCACTTCCTCCTTCAGGGGATCTTCCAGGCCCTGGGGTCAAACCCATGTCTCTCGTGTCCCCTGTGTTGGCAGGTGGATTCCTTACCACTGTGCCACCTGGGAAGCCCTTTGTTACTTACACGGCATTTCTGTTCTAAGAATTCAGTACTAAAATCTGAACAGAAAATATTTCAAAAGGCCAAGCCAAACAAACGTGGAGATACAGAGTACTGGTAACCAAAGGGGAAGGGGTGGATGGAGCACGAAATAAGGAAAGGGGGTCGACTGTGTGGTGACAGGTGGAAATCAAGAGTTGGTGGTGAGCACCCTGTGGTGTGGACAGAAGTTGAAATGCAGAGTCGAACTCGTGAAATTCAGATAACGTTAGAAACCAGTGTTACCTCAATAAGGTAATAAATAGACAGAGAAAGAAGCCTGGCAGGCTACAGTCCACTGGTTCTAAAGAGTCAGACATGACTTAGCAACTAACCAATAACAAGATATCTTTCATTCATTAGAGTATGTAACACCCTTTCTAGTCAATGACCAAATCTCTTGAAGCCTCAACTTTCACACCTTAGCTACTAATTGAGAAGTGATTAAAAGTGCCCCAGAGCAGCAAAGAATACAGGTCATGGCTGCACACTTGTAACGTATATCTGTATCTTCAACCAAAAATTTGTCTGAAAGAAAATTTTTTTCAATAAAATGATTAAATGCAATAGGAAAATCTAATGCTTAGAAAAGATAAAAAGCAAAAATGCTAATGACCATGGAATTCCCTGGAAGTCCAGTGGTTAGCACTGGACACTTAAACCGCGTGGGCATAGGCTCAATCCCTGGTCTGGGAACGAAGATCCCACAAGCCGCTCAGCCAAAAAAAAAAAGAAAAAAAATGATGCTAATAACCATAGATGGTGATGTCACTGTTAAGCATTGAATTTAGCTCTTAATTTCCTGGTAGCATAAACAGCAAAGGAAATTTGATAGGGAACATAATTCTCTCTTGATATAAAGCACTCTAAAAAGAAAAAATTCTCCCTAAAGATTAGTTCTACAGGAAAATCGTCACATGCTATCCGGGCAGTCTCCTTGGAGGAGAGCGCTCAGTCGCCCGGGGAGGTAGGGTTAGGCCTCCGAGGCCACACAGAGGCCAGCAGGTGAGGGGAGGGATGCGGACAATTGCAAGGACAGCAGCTGACCACAGACACTCGCTGGCTGTCCCCAGAGCACTCCACCGTGGTGTGGGTGTGCATTTATCGAGAATTTCAAATGACAAACTGGAAGAATTCTTAGAGAGCGTGTCTTGCAAGGTCGAGTCTGGGCTGGCTGAGACAGTCACTTCCCGTGGAGAGCGCTGGCCGCAGGGAGGCTGGCAGGAGAGGGCGAGGCCCAGCCCTGGGGCCGGGGGTGCCCACTCACTCGGCTCTGTGTTTCCTGCTCCCCCTCCAGGTGCTATCCCTGGAGGTCTGAGCATCGGACCTCCAGCCAAGTCCTCCATTGACGACTCCTATGGCCGGTACGATTTAATCCAGAGCAGCGAGTCACCAGCCAGCCCTCCTGTAGCTGTTCCCCATAGCTGGTCACGTGCCAAATCCGACAGTGATAAAATCTCAAACGGCTCCAGCATCAACTGGCCCCCAGGTAAGAGCATGCAGCGCTCCTGTGCGGCAGCAGGACTCCAGCCACACCCAGGGAAGTGATGAGGCCCAAGAGAAGCCAGGACCCAGGCTCAGCATCCTGGGAGCACGGACCTCACGGCTTTGGCTTTTTCATTGGCAGTACCTTCACAGATAAATCGCGGGTGTCGTTGGCATCACAGGCTTTTCTGTAGCCCTCAGATCAGTGGGAGGAGGAGGAGGGGGAGGTGCTGTGTTCCATCTGCTCAGAATGTGTCTGGGCTTTATACTCCCACATGAACACTGTCTAAGTTTAGCTCTGATACCTAGTTTGCTCCGAAGGACTGATGCTTCACTGAAGGAAATCTAATGTGTACCTCTGAATTACCAGACTATAAACATTTCCATAAATTGTCATGAAGCAACACGAAGGTGCTCTAATACTCACATGTTTGAAATCTTCCAGAATTCCATCCTGGAGTTCCCTGGAAAGGACTTCAGAACATAGATCCGGAGAATGACCCCGACGTCACTCCTGGAAGTGTCCCCACCGGGCCCACCATCAACACCACCATACAGGATGTCAACCGCTACCTCCTCAAGAGTGGAGGTGAGGAGGTGCCCTGCCCATGTCTGCGTGGTGTTCTCTGTGCAGGCGTTCTGCTCCGGGCAGCGGGCGGGTGTGGGAAGCGAGGCAGGGGAGTGTCAGACACATCTGATGGGAACTCTCTTGCTGTCAGACGCAACATAAGGAGAAGTCGACCAGTGCTTATGGGAAAATGGAGATAACTTTGGGCTCCGTGTCCCTGCTGGATTTATTAATACACGGTGCTTATACATCTTGTGTTATAAAATAACAGTGTTAGCCATCAAGCTTCGTAAAGAAGAGGTTTCCACTTGAAATCTCTTTGAACTGGAAGTGAATTGGCCATTTACTCATCCATCTCAGCCGATTTTTCCTTTCCTCAAAATGTTTGGTAAAAAGACTGAATTCATTCCTCAGGACCTTTTTCCTGGCACAAACTCCTGACGCTATAAAGCTTGGAACACCCTGTTTAGGCTTGAGGATCCAGTTGGCAGAAGTGATGAGCTGAGCTGTGAGGTTACAGAACATAAACGCGGGTTCAGTTGCAGAACTGAGGAGGGCACTAGCTTGCCTTCCCTCGAGGCCTACAGATGCAGACGCTCTGTGAGTGCCAGGGCTGACGGACCTCTCTCCTCAGCGTTCTAGTAGCAGAAAGAACAGCCAGCTTACCCGCGATGCTCAGCATTAGCAAGGTCACTCGGGTATTTCCGAAACGTTAGTTTAGCTTTCCGGCTAACATGGCCTGTGGGGAGAGGCCTCCTTGTCGGTGGTTCTTTGAAGTGATAGGATTCAACGCATGCCTGTGGTTCAGGTCGGAGGGCAGCGTAGACCTCTTCCTTCAATGCAGGGCATTCCTGTGGCGAGGCAGCAGTGTCAGAGCAGGGCGGTCGCAGGCCTCCCCGCAGCTGGGGACGGATGAGTGAGGCAAAGGGGCTCGAGGCTATGGGACCTGGAGCCTGTTTGAGATAGTGGGGGTCGGGGGAGGCTCGCCCCTCGGGACTCTGCGTGTGGCTGCAGGGCTCTGCCAAGCGAAGGGGTGATTCGGTGTGTTTGGGCTTGTGGAGGGTGGGCAAGCATGGCCATCCAGGCGGTAGAAGACCTTAGAAAGAGTCAAGGCTGCTCAGCGCAGAGTGGCGCTTCCTGACCGGTGTCCAGTGTCAGCCCAAGGTCGCTGGCACCTGGGGCACGCAGGCCATCTCCGCCTTTGCACCCGTGTGCCGTGATCGGACACAGGCGTCCTGGAGGGTAGGGGAGTCCCGAGGGCAGAGCCGAGCCGTCGGGACAGACGTCAGGGCAGAGGGAAGCCAAGCCTCCGAGGCCCTGGCAGAAATGGGACGTCAGCAGGACAGAGCCTGTAGTGCCCTGTGTGACCCAAGGGCGAGTCCCAGGCAGCTCCACCGCAAGACCAAGCCTCGCCCAGGAAAGGGCCCCCACCTCCTGGTCTTATCTGAGAGGAGGGAGCAGAAGGAGCGGATCTCTATGTAGAACCCATTTACAGGAAGCCCCACAGCCTCAGGGCCAGGAGTAAACGGCCACGGCCAGATCCCGCAGACCACCCCTCTCCGGGACCCCCTTGTGTTCCCCACATGCGGGGCTTCAGGCACCCCGGGGGCTGAGCTTGCTCAGGGCCCAGCCACAGAAGGCTGTTGTATTCTTGAGTGATTAGCTTAGTCTAAACTACAAAGGAAAAAAAATTGAGAAAATATGCCCTGGAAGGAAACGCCACTGGCCTCCTGGATGTTGGCTTGTTCATTTTGCATATTTTCTTAATGGAGTTTTCTGTTTTCTTTATTGAGTACCTTAGGTGTTGGGGTTTTATTTACAGTTTGGGGTTTTCTTTTCATCGGTGTTAAGCTCTGATTTGGTGTTAAAAATTCACTTTAGCCATATATTTGTTTGAATATTATTTATAGTGCTAACCGTTATAAGGTGAATATTAGCCAGATGGTAAAATGCAGTTGTGCCATCGCCTGACAAATTGATACTAAAAAGGAAAATTAGCCATCATTTTATGGGATAGATTCCACTATTGCACTAAAAATGTCAAACTAGAACACTGTAAAAACCCAAGTGCTCTACCATTAACTATAAACGAAGTACCATGTTGGGTTAAATAGTCTATAATTTGGAATCTCAAGTTGATTGCATTTTGTTGGTAAATAAGAAACAGAGGGTTTAGGAACTAAGGTTAGATTGTCAGTAGAGCTGATGTCTTTTAAAATCAAAGACCTGCAGATTACAAATACATCCTCACGTTCATCAGCTCTGGTGCCCTGTTCTGAGGAGGTCAGTTACACCAGGGCTGCCGTGAACAGCCGTACAGGTTGTAGACTGCACAAGCCTGGGAGGTGCCACACGCCTGGCAGTCCCTGAGGTTGTTGAGCACACCGTCCCAGGTGGGGCCCTGCATTGGGGGCCCCATGTCTTTTGAGATTCTGTTCATGGTGGTAAACTTGACTACCAGACTGCTCTGTGCCCTGTACCCTCTTCCAGCCAGCTTGCACACATTACCCAAGTCCCTTCCCAAGTCTGAAGAGCTCTGGTCCATCCTGCTGAAAGCTTAGCACACCGTCGCCCTGCGTCATCCTTCTCCTTCCTCTGCTTCCTGCTTTCCTCAGGGAACAGACCTGGTGACGCGGAAAATGCACCAGCAGGGGTGCTGGGGGGGCCTGACCGTCAGCCCGCCTCCCAGGATAGGAACAGGGTCCTCGGCAGCAGGAGGGGCGAGCCTGGGGACCCAGTGGCGCGCATCGACGCAGTCAGCCCGCCTCCCAGGATAGGAACAGGGTCCTCGGCACCAGGAGGGGCGAGCCTGGGGACCCAGTGGCGCGCATCGACGCAGTCAGCCCGCCTCCCAGGATAGGAACAGGGTCCTCGGCAGCAGGAGGGGCGAGCCTGGGGACCCAGTGGCGCGCCGACACAGTCAGCCCGCCTCCCAGGATAGGAACAGGGTCCTCGGCAGCAGGAGGGACGAGCCTGGAGGCCCAGTGGCGCACGTCGACGCGGTCACCAGTGCCTGTTTCTGCTGGATGTTTTGCATTCAAGAGAGAAATACGAACCTTGGCAAGGAGTCAGGGAAAGCACCGGTCTCTTTAAAGCAAAATCTGTAACAAAAAGCTTGGAGATTTATTTCATTTTATTCAGTTTTGTAGGTATTGTTGGAGGTATGAAAAGATGGAGGTCGCCCTGAGTTTTTATTTTTATCTTACCTGGAAGGGGAAATCCACGGGATCCTTCCAAACCCTGACGTGTTGTTGGAAACACTCTGTGGCCATTCTCTCCTCTCCAGCTTCCTGGTCTGCAGCACCCCGCTCCCAGCCCCTCCCCAGGGCCTCTGGCAAGGCCCGGGCGCCCCAAGGCGCAGTGCGCCTGTGTCTTCCTGTCCTCACTGTGGTCGTGCTTGTTTCCCACCATTTCCGTAAACGCAGCCTGGGAGATTGCTTCTCGGGTGCTGGGGCTCCTCACGCCGGGGCTGAGTGGCTCGCCCCGCAGGCCCGTGCTCGCCTTTCTCAGAGTGCCGCCTTTGGTTCCGCAGGGTCCTCCCCACCGTCATCTCAGAATGCCGCGCTGCCTCCCTCGAGTGCCTGGCCGCTCGCTGCCTCCGGCCACAGTCGCGCTTTCAGCAGCCTCGCACCCGCTCCTGCTGTTGCAGGTACGCACCTGGCCTCTCAATGTGCTGGTCGCCTTTTCTCTCTCTCCCCAAACAAGACTGATGGCCTGGCTTTTCCTGGTGGTCTGTTTGCTCCCCTCCAAGCTGGGAGGCCACATGGAGTGATGGAGAGTGAGCCCGAGCTTTGCCGAGCAGCCACAGGGCCTCAGGCACCGCTCACCCCCTCTCTGGGGACTGGGGATGGTGACACCTCCTGTCACAAAGATCCTGGGCTTATAGAAGCTCCCCAGCGCTAGAGATGCAATACAGCTACTGCCTAAATGTATCTGCTTCCCCCTCCCCTCCCACTTCCCCCCAACCATCCTCTTAACGACCACAAAACCAGGGGTATATAAAACTCACAGACTTGAAGGCAGCAGCTGCTGGGAACTGCTGTTATCAGCTTAACTCCCATCGCTCAGATCCATGCGGTGCCTGGGTTATTCCTCTCTCACTGTAGGCTTCACAAGTCTTTCCAGTAAGGCATTTCTTTTAGGCTTAAAGGAGAATTGACAATTAATTTGTTTGTCATAATAACTCTGAAGGAATTTTTACCTGGAAATGTTAAGACAAGGATGTAAAGAGATGTGGACATACATACAGTGTGGGCAGGTTTGCAAAAAGATGTGGAGTTTAAGTAAAGAGAGTTTGTTGTTTATAAATTTCTTCAACTGTGTTTCTCCATTCCACCGACCTTCTTGCCCAGCTGTTGTTTAAACCAGCATCACAATGCTATAGGAATTCTCTTTATACCAGTGCCTCAGGGAGAAATTAGTTCCACTATGATTTAGCATCTTATTTAAAAAAGAGAGCAAGAGCTTCTGGATTATTTCTAGTCCTTCCAATGTTTATTCTCTCTCATGTTTACAAAGGGGATGTATTAAGCAGTTAAAACTTTCTAGTCATTTGGCCAAAGAGATGAGCAAACAAAACCATCTTCCATTATCTCGGGCCATTTCTATCTGGCATTTCAGTTTTCCTGATCAGGGACTCCTGTGCTCAAATGAGCCTTTGTTGTTGTGAAGCTGCAATCGGCCCCCAGCAGCCAGGGTAGAAGGGGCGTCCCACGCGGGCCTGGTGCCAGCCTGGTGCTGGGGGGCTGGTGCCCGCCTGGTGCTGCAGCTTGGGCCCAGGAGCAGGGCAACAGCGACCTCTCTGCCTGCTGCCCTCGCCATACTGGGTTCCTGAGGCGGCTGCGTGGCAGGTCCCCGGGTACAGGAGGGGCCAGAGCTGGTAGTCATCACGGGCTTTGTTTTTTGTTTGTTTCCACAAAGAGCCTTACAACAGGCTTTCTCCAGACAAGGTGCCCAGATGCCAGTCCTTGGGGCACCTGGCCCACACCCACTTCTGCAGGTGCAGAGAGCGGGTCTCCAAGCTGTGGAGAGAGTGCTGGGAGATGCAAGTTCAGGCGGGTTACATCAAAGGGCGTGTTGCTTTGATAGGAGACTGACACCTAAAGAAATAGCAAAAGGATATGTGTGTGTGTGTGTGTGTGTGTGTGTGTGTGTGTGTGAGGGCCTCGATCTTGATTAATTTGATATGCGATAAGACGTGTCCCAGCAGAATTTGTGAAATTAGCTTTAGCACTGAACCACAAAAAAGTGCCATTTTTCTGGAGAGCTCGTGTCTGACGCATGTAGCAAGCTGAGCATCAGCGATCCTGGCAGGGTCTATACGGCCACCAGCAGACTGTGTCTCTGGGCAAAAATTCAGGGGACTGCCTGCGGTCTTCAAGTGGGGGTCTTGACGGGGTGCTTCCCTCGGGCCCCGCGGTCCGCTGGAGCCGGAGCTCTCCTGGCACGAGTCCCCAGACCCTTTGTGGCTCTCGGTCTCAAGCATGCCCGTGCTTCCTTTCTCCGCCTTTCTAGGTAAGCTGTCAGACATCAAATCGACGTGGTCCTCTGGCTCTGCCTCCCACACGCAAGCCTCTCTGTCTCACGAACTGTGGAAGGTGCCCAGAAACACTACTGCACCCACAAGGCCCCCGCCAGGGCTAACCAACCCCAAGCCTTCCTCCGCCTGGGGAGCCAGTCCCCTCGGCTGGACCAGCTCTTACTCCTCGGGTACGCTTCCATTCTCGCATCCAGATGGGTGAGGGGTGGGAGTGTCCGTGCCTAACCCACTTTCCCCTTAGGGAAGGTAGGTGCCTACCGTATTGTCCTGCAGCTTCTTCAGAAGGACCCCCCAGAGGGCTGAGGGGGCCAGGGCACCTAGACTCTCAGGGATTGTGCAGGCCCAGGTTCTGCTGTCCGTGTTTCAGCATCAGCCCTGGGTGTTAGCATACACAGCTTTGCTCTGAGCCAGGAGATCCCAGAGGTCTCTGCACCCTCTGAGGGTCCACACTGAGCCCTCAGAGAGGCCCGTTCACCCAGCGTAAGGGACTCCACGCCCAGTGTGAGCACACCGCCCTGTCCCGGGGGCTTCCTCGGGCCCCTCTGAACTGTGGGGATGAGGGAGTGCACAGGGTTTACGACACTGAGAGTGAAGCCAGCCTGCGAGTCTGCGTTGTTTTGCCAGCAAGTGGGGTTTTAGAGCATTGATTCTAAAGTTGAGAGGGGTGGGGGGCAGAGGAGGAGACCAAGACTTCCGGGCAGTTCTCGAGTCTCTGCCGCGACACCCGCCCCTGAGGGTCTGCAGGGACCCCGAGTCTGGGTTGGTTTCCAGGGGTGACAAGGCTGGGAGCGCAGGCTTTTTGCGAGCCGCGTGCGGGGGCCTGGGGCGCTGGGGAGAGCGGTCTGACTCGGCGCAGCCTCGGTGACCGGCTTCCCCCCTGGGCGCAGGTTCCGCCTGGAGTACCGACGCCTCAGGAAGGACAAGCAGCTGGCTCGTTCTCCGCAACCTCACACCCCAGGTACAGGCAGCTGGCGGGGGTATGCCGGCCTGAGGGCTTTGTCCACAAGCCGAGGCCTCGCTTGGTCCAAAGGCAGTGCGGGCAGCGGTGGTCACTTACCTGTGTTCTGGTGGACTGTTTACTCTCCACCCCTCTGAGGCTTGAAGAGTGCACCCTGATAAACACAGCAGCTCACCCTCACCTGCACCCGCTCCAGGACGATGTGGCCTGTGCTCACGTGTCCCGGGGTCCGGGACCGCAAGGCTCGGGGTGAAGCGTGCTGCTGAGGAGGGGGGCAGAGCTGGAGCAGGTTTTTCTCCTCCTTCTGGCAACCCAGCTCACCAACTAGAAGGAAATGTCCAAGACTGTAAATTATATGGTAAACGGTGAGGTGCCCAAGGTTACTATCACAGTCAGTACTCGAAGCCCTCTTAAGACAGACATCGTCCCAGGGTACTGTGGACCCAGGTTGCATAAAGCTCGTCTTTGAAGCGCGGAGTGATGACCTCCCAGGACTAGCGTGACCGCCCTTCCTCTTCCTCACTCAGATCGACGGCTCCACCCTGCGGACGCTGTGCCTGCAGCACGGGCCCCTCATCACATTCCACCTGAACCTGACGCAGGGCAACGCCGTGGTCCGCTACAGCTCCAAGGAGGAAGCCGCCAAGGCCCAGAAGTCCCTGCACATGTGCGTCCCTCCCCTCCCCCGCCCCGCGCCGCCCTGGCTGCGGCCCGCAGCGCTCGGCCTGGGCCTCGGGAGGGTCCCGGGGCCTCTGAGGCACAGCGGGCTCCCCGGGCGCTGGTGTCCACTGGCTCATGGTCTGGAGGCTGGAAGTCCGGCAGAGTGTGGGCAAGGTCGCCTCCCCCGAGGCCTCTGCTCAGCTTGCACACAGCTGCCTTCACGTCGCTCCGTCTGAGTGTGTCCCGACTTCCTCGCCTTCTAGGGACATTGGTCCAAGTGAATTAGGGGCACCCTCATGACCTCGCACGTGTGTGTGCTCAGTTGCTCAGTTGTGCCCGACTCTTAGCATCCCCATGGACGATACTCCTCTAGGCTCCTCTGTCCATGGGATTCTCCAGGCAAGGATACTGGAATGGGCCGCCATTTCCTACTCCAGGGCTCTTCCTGACCCAGAGATGGAACCTGCATCTCTTGAGTCTCCTGCATTGACAGGTGGATTCTTCACCAATAGCACATCTTACCTCAATTCTCTCTTGATTTTATTTTATTTTTTCAATTCTCTCTTTAAAGACTCTCTCCAAGCACAGGCCCAATGAGGTCTCAGGGCTTAGGGTTTCAACATATGAATTTGAAGGGACGCGATTCACCGCATGAGAGGTGTCTTATGACATGTCGGTTTCTTCTGCTGCCAAAGTGCCAAGGCTCTGCCCCCTCCTCCCAAGCCCAGAGGGAGTGGGTCCCCAGGAGAGACCCAGGGGTAAAAAAAGCTTCTCTCCACGGATGTCCCCGGGCATGCGACATGGCGGTGCCTGCTCCTGGGCCTTGTAGTGTTCCCTGCAGCCGACTCCTCTCCCCAGATTACAGGACTTCCGATAAGATGTTGTGAGTAGGCCTTCTCAGCAGTGTCACTTGAGGTGTGGGCCCCAGAAATCAGTCATTCTTGTTTTCAGCCCAGGATGAACCACACTGATCCTAAACGATGCCCACTTTCAGTGGTCCATTCATGCACGTCCTTAAGAACGTGCTCTCGATACCACCACCACACAGCCGCCAGAAATCTAAACCCAGGGAGAAAAGCTCGTACTCTGGCCTTGGAAGCAGCTGCAGTGACGCATGAGTGGCAGGACTGTTTCTGGGTGGCCTGTGACGTGAAGCCTCCAGCTGTCCTTTCCTGTTTTAAAACAACAGCACGGGATAGCCAGCAAGGAGGACACAGGAAGACTCACAGCTGCTCTGCTCACATGACCCCCCATTCTGCTTTCTGTGTTTGTGGGGTTTTTTGAGTTTTTGTTTCGTTTTGAGATATAACTGATACACAACAGCAGTGTGTCAGTTCAGAGGTGTGGCGCCTGTTGTCCTGACACGTTTCTATAACTGCCAAATGCTCACCACCATGTGAGCTAACAGGACATCGGGGCACGTAATTATTACTTCCCATTTGTGGTGAAAACATTTAAGATCCGCTCTGTTAGCAGCTTTGACATAAACGATACAGAGCTGTTAACAGTGGTCACCAGGCTGTACCTTACCTCCCCAGAGCTTAGTCATCTTCTAACCGGACGTCTGTACCCTTTGACCAGCCTCTGCCATCTCCCCACCCACAGCTCCTGGAAACCACCATTCTACTCCCAAATGTTTCTACAAGTCTGGCTTTTTTGGGGTTCCAAATAAAATATATCATGCAGTATTTATTTGATCTTTGACTTACCTCACCTAGCATAAGGTCCTCAGGATTAGTCTGTTTTGTTGAAGGATTTCCTTCTTTCTTGTGCCTGAACAGTAGTCCAGTGTGTGTGTGTGTGTGTGTGTGTGTGTGTGTGTGTGTGCACATTTCCTTTGCTGACTGCTAGCTTGCTTCCATACCTGCACTGTAAAGACTGCTGTAGTTGGGCAGGGAGTTCAGATAGCTCTTCGTATTTCTGTGCTGTCAATTATGTCTCCCTTTCATTTCTGATTTTGTGTCCTCTTTTTTTTTCTTCTTGGTTAGTCTAACTAAAGATTTGTCGAGTTTGTGTTATCTTCTCAAAAACGCCTGCCCTTATTTCCGTTGCTGTCCTGCCCTTTCAGGTGTGTTCTGGGAAACACTACCATCTTGGCCGAGTTCGCCGGCGAAGAAGAAGTGAACCGCTTCTTAGCCCAAGGCCAAGCACTGCCACCCACCTCCAGCTGGCAGCCCAGCCCGGGGACCAGCCAGACGCGGCTGGGCGCCTCGGGCAGCGCCCACGGCCTGGTGCGGAGCGACGCCGGCCACTGGAGTGCTCCGGGGCTGGCCGGCAAAGGGAGCAGCGACCTGCTGTGGGGTGGGGTCCCCCAGTACTCGAGCAGCCTGTGGGGCCCCCCCAGCAGCGACGACGGCAGGGTCATCGGAAGCCCCACCCCGCTGAACACGCTGCTCCCTGGTGACCTTCTCAGTGGGGAGTCCATCTAGCCCCGGGCGGCCCCGAGGGCACGGCGGTCATCAGCTCCAGGAGGACACACTGACCCTCTCCAGCCCGGGTGTTGCTGAGGACCCTGCCCGACCGGAGCCGCCCGGCAGCCCTTTCGAGTACCTCTGTCCAGTACTGAAGACAAACCTTGGCCGCATGCAGGCCTTGCGAACTGTCCCCGAGACAGTGCGGCCGCGCTGGGCCAGCGTTGCGCGTCACGACAGGATGCTTCTCACAGCTTTTTATTTGGTGTCGTCTTATGTTTGTACGGTGTGTTGTCATTTTGATTTTTTTTTTTTTTTTAAGTATAAAAGCTGCTTAGAATAGTTCTATCATGAAGGGCACTTTTCAGATTGTGGGCTGGAAAGGGTTATTTTATCAAGGGAGGGAGGGGTGGGGAGGGAGGGAGGGAGGGAGGGAGGGAGGGAGGGAGGGAGACGAGAAAGCCTATTTAAAACGAGCCTGTGACGATTATGCACATTACCAGAGGCGGCCCGTAATCAGGGGGAGCTGGCGTCCACCACCCGGACGCGCGGTCCAGCGGCCCCGGCTGGGAGCCGGGCGGAAGGAGCGGTCTGTGATCTGTTCTCTGTTCCCACGGATCCGCCTATGCACATTACCCTTGTTCCATTACTTTTTCATGTCATTTTTTTTAATCCCCCCAAAAAAATATTTTTTAAAAGTTTAAAAAAAAAGACATATCAAACATGCAAATACTTGAATCCAGCAGGCCAATAATGAAATGTGAACACTTTCTAATTCTACACTTCCAGGTTGACATCAGTACGCAGAAACAGGCTCTAGGAAACATTTCTAAGTTCACAGCCTATGTGTGTGTGTGTGTGTGTGTGGAAACAAGCGTGTGTGTGTGTGTGTGTGTGTGTGCGTGCGTGCCTGCGCACTTTCTGTGTTCATGTGTTAAGTGTGTAAGGGATGTAACTGTGGGTTTTCCCTTTTATTCAGTATGTGCTTTTTTTTTTTTTTTTTTGGCGCATTGGTCAAATGTTTGTTGTTTATTATTAGCTTCTAACTTTGCACTGAGTGTCCCTGCCCTTCCTCTAGCTAATCCTATACGTTCAAGAAAATTCATAGGATAGGGCTGGTGACAATTCATGTGTAAATGTTTACTCAAGGACTCTGTTAATTGCGTTTAAAAAAATTACAGTGTATATCTCTGGAGAAATAATATGTATACCTACCTTTAGCAGCTTTTTATCGTGGACTAATGCAAGAAAATTATTACCAGAGTATTGCACCATTTTTCCATTTGGAATATAAAGTTAAAGAGAAAAAAGGAAAAAAAAAAAAAAAAACTCGCTGAGCTGTGGCCATAGATCCTTGTAGAGGATGGATGGTTCCTCGAGAGGAAGGGAGACAAGCACTTGGGCGTGGGTTGTGACTGCTTTCATCGGAGCCAGTGGTGAGGGCTCCCACCTGTTTACAGATCTTTTTTTTTTTTTCTCCTTCAGACTTTAAAATAAAAATAAAAAATTTTAAAAAGGAATTTAAAGAAAAAAAGAGAAAAAAAGACTTCTGTCGTAAAGAAACCTATTTTCAGAACGCAGATCCGCTACTTCAGAGCTCTGGGATTGAACAGTGTTGTTTTCCCCTCCGGCCATCGTCGTGGACTCTTGTCGACTGTCCCCTTCGTCGAGGTGACGAGTTGTGGTCACTGTCTTGCACACGCGGACGCGCTCTCAGGAAAACCAGGGTTCCCGAGGGACAGCTCCACACCATTTCATGCATTTTGCCACCCAACTCCTAGCACTGAAGATGTTATTAAAAAAAATAATAATTAAAAAGTAAAGGAAAAAAATATGAAAAAAGAGGAAAAAAAAAAAACCACAAAGAAGAAAGATACCTAATCTCTAACGTGTAGCAGTTACGTATGTACCAAATAATGGACTCAAAGGAAATAGATGTTCGAAGAGTGCTTTATATATTAAAAATTGCTTTATGTTTTAAAAAAAAAATGATCAATGTTTTGATTGTTTTGCAAGAAAGAGACAATGGAGTAACATACCCTCAAGTATGTTTAAAAAGAAAAAAAATATATGAACATGTGCTCCCTGCCTGCTTGATCAGGAAACTTGTGCATTACATTTTTTTTAATTAGCTTTTTAATGGTTTTATCAAAACAAAAAAGCAAAAAAAAAAAAAAACAATTTAAAAAAAAGACAAAAAAGGAAAAAAAAAGAAGTTCCTGCAAAATTGCAGATCAACAGAAGCTGGTTTTATAGAGGATCATGAACTATGCACAAACTGGTTCAAGACTTTTTTCTCAAGTTCAGTAGTGTATTTAGCTAAACAGACCTTCCTCAGAGTAAGCGCATCTCATTTGCCATTACATGCGCTCTGTATATTTGATGTACACGTCCCCACCTATGTACACCAAGTATACGTGCGTGCGCGCGTGCGCGCCCGTGTGCACCCAGACATACAGCTTTCCATGCTGCATTTAGCATCAAGTTGTAGAAAACGGATATTTTTAAATTGGGGATGGAAGTAAAGAATCTCCGTTTTTGTTTTTTTGTTGTTGTTGGGGTGGGATTTGTTGGGGTTTTGTTTTTTTTGTTGTTGTTTTGTTTTGTTTTTTGACCTTTTATTTTGAATTAAAGACGTCTGTAACTCTGAGATTAAAAGACAAGTTTGTGGCTTTTAATGTTTTTCCTCATAGAATGTGATTGTTGAAGAAAATGCACCGAAAGTTGCTTTCAAAAGTACAATGCTTTGTTGAATCTTAATAAATGGCAATTTCTTTTTTTCTTGGCTGTTCGAATAAATGCGTTTTTTATTTTTATTTTTCAAAGAGAAATGCCATCTGTATTCACTTTGTATGTTTTGGGAGAGAGAGCTGTCCTACTGTGTGGAGAAATGCCCTGTGTCTTTCCATGCTGTCCTCAAAAGTTTACGTATGTAAGTAGGTACACTCCACGTTTCAGTTGCCTGACTTGTTGCATTCAACAGTCATCGAAATGCAGTAGAGCCTAGGGGCTCCCCGCCAGCCACCTGCCTGGACCCACCCGCTCCGTCCAGGAACCAGAACCGTCTGGGGCAACCGTGGCATGTGGCCACAGCCCAGGACTGCTGCTCGCTCTCAACCCATGACCCAGTTTGGGTATCAGAAATATCCAAAGAGGGATTCCCTGGTGGCTCAGTGGTTAAGAATCCAGCTGCCAACGCAGGAGACATGGGTTTGATCCCTGATCCAGGAAGATCTCACATGCCGAGGAGGAGCTACGCCCATGAGCCGCAGCTACTGAGTGTGCCGTAGGGCCCGGCGGCCGCAGCTGCTGAGGGCCATGGGCCTTGCTCCGCAACAGGGGCCACTTCGGGGAGAAGCCGAGCACTGCGACCAGAGAGCAGCCGCTGCTCGCCACAGCCGGAGAAAAGTCCTCGCAGCAATGAAGTCAGCACAGCTAAAAATGAATAATTTTTTAAAGAATACTCAGAAAAGAGTAGTGAAGGTCTTTTTTTGATCGTGTGAAGGTCTTTTGTTGGTTAGAGAAGGGCTGACTCATCTGAAAAGACCCTGATGCTGGGAAAGATTGAGGGCAGGAGGAAAAGGGAACGACAAAGGATGAGATGGCTGGATGGCATCAATGGACTCAGTGGACATGGGTTTGGGTAGACTCTGGGAGTTGGTGGTGGACAGGGAGGCCTGGTGTGCTGTGGTTCATGGGTCACAAAGCGTCAGACACAACTGAGCACCTGAACTGAGAGACACGTGGGATCTTAGTTCCCCACCCAGGGATCGAACCCACACCCCCTGCATTGAAGGGGAAGTCTTAACCCCTGGCCCTCCAGGGAGGCCCAGCCTTAGCTGACTGTGCATAGCGCCTTGTATGGGGACCGCTGAAGTGATGGCATGGGCTGCAGCAGCAGCAGCCTGTCCCCACCGGTTTCAGGCCACAGTCAGGAGTCCGAGCACTTGGTGCTGGCCCCCAGCCCACCCCAGGGTTGCCTGCCGCGACTGAAAGTTCAGCGCCAGTTCTGCCGTCTCTTTGGGATTGTGAAGATACCCTCTTGAAGACCAGCCTAAACGTCCTTTGTGACTTCTGCTCAGAGACCAATGGAGCGAGTGTCTCTTTCTCTTACGCTCCTAGGGGCCTCGGCCACATTTTACTGAGAAGACAGGACCCAGGTTGGCTCCGGAGGTCAAGATGGCAAGCTCCTGTCTGACCGGCCTCTCTAGAAGACCCAGGAGGAGAGCACAGGAGAACCAGCATCAGGAGAGGAAGGGCTAAAGGACATGGGCTCAGCACATGGATGATCAGAACACACGCGACATCCTGAACTTGTGTAAACCTGGAGGCCGCGACTCCACCGGGACCTCCAGCCAGCACTTCCCCGGGCGTTCACCTCGTCCCCTGTGAGTCCAGAGTCACCACAGGGGAGCAAACCGTCCAGCGCCTCACTGGAGAACAAGCCCAGTGCCACCAGGATGGCCGAAGATGAGGCAGACTTCCTGGAGGAGGTGGCTCTTTCCTCCCAAGCCCAGGGAAATGGGACAGGTGGGAGCACAGAGGAGGATGAGTGACTGCCTCTGGCCTGGAGCAGGGGTGGGTCCTGGTACCCACAGATGAGAAGGAGACTTGGTGTCTGGAGTCAAGAGAAAAATTGGAGGCTCAGAACTGTGCTTTTTTTTTTCTTAACTCATTCTGGCAACACCGTGGGAGAAGGCAAAGAAGGCAGGATGCTCAGCGGGGAGAAGCCTGGTGTGTGGAGAAGGGACTTCTGAATGGGGAGAAGGGGTCGGGAAGGAGCCACCTTGGCCAGCCCTGATTCTAATGACAAGCCACAAGACCCGAGGAGCTGAGTGTGCGTTCACTGAGACAGGAAGGTGTTTCAAGAAGATTCTTTGCAAGAATAGAGCACATGGGGTGGATCAAGAAGTCACATAGGAGTCGTGCTGGAAACATGCGGTTAACTTATAGCTTCTATACATCAGCTCTCCCAGCAGAAGTGCTGTCGACCGGCTTCACCCGTGTAAGTGTGAGCTCAGTCGTGTCCAACTCTTTGCACCCCCATGGACTGTAACCTGCCAGGCTCCTCTGTCCGTGGCCTTCTCCAGGGGAATCTTCCCAACCCAGGGATCAAACCCACACCTCCTGCATCAGCAGGCAGTTTCTTACCACTACCACCACCTGGGAAAACTGGCCCCTGAATGGCAGCCCCGCGCTGCAGGTGTGGCCCAGGAGCCTGGCTCCCCAGTCACCGTGAAATCCAGAAGCTGGTTTCCAAACACCCGCCTGAAGTGCACAGAAGCTTCGAGCTTAAGTGACATTTCAGATGCTGGTTCTCCGTCCTGACTGCATGTCAGAATTATCCAGAAATTTCTTAAAATCCCACAACCAAGGGCACATCCTAAATCCATTCCACCAGAGTCTGGTCGAGTGTCCAGGCACCAGGGTCTTTAAATCTCCCCAGTTGATTCCATTGAGTGGCCAAGGCAGAGGTGGTGTCAGAGGGAGGCTGTCGGTGGGCTGAGACTGTCAGCCTCCCACCCATTGGGATTCAGCCACTTGCAAGAGCCCGGTGGGTCTCATTCGGCAGTTTATGCTCTTTTCTTTTTTTTTAAAGCAAAACTGTTATGTGCAAGCATGGTACTAAGCACCACGTGGGACTGTGTCCATTGTTCCAGCAACCCCAAAAGGTGAGGAACAGGGACTGGGAGGTCACAGAATGTGCCCAAGGCCATGAGCTGATGAGCATCAAACCCGGGCCCCTGTGACTCCACAGCCTTGCTTGGTCAGGGCCCCTCGGGCTCCATCACAGAATATTACAGCTGGAGGACCTTGAGGCCACGTGTGTATCAGAAGCCACTCTGATGGGCGACGGACGTGCCTGGAAAGAGAACTAACTGGGACGGGGGTGGAGCTAGTGACTCTGAAATTTGAACCCTGCCAGCCAGGCAGCTGGGTGCCACAGCCCTGGGAAGAATCTCTTCTCTGGAAAACCTCGGTCTTGATCTTGAGGTCCTTCAACTGATTGGACGAGGCCCACACACATCGCGGGGGATAATCTCCTTAAAGTCAGCTGACTGGGTGCTGGGCACCTGCAAAATGCCTTCACAGCAACACCTCGGTTAGCGCTTGAGTCAATAGCCAGGGACACCACCTGACTCGCACACGGTGCCTGCAGAAATACCCACAGGCTTCTGGCCTATTTGTCAGCAGCAGCTTGTCCTGAACTCACAGTCATTGCGACGCAGGCAAAGCGAGGCCAGCCAGTCAAAACTGGCGGCACCAGCTCAAACTGGACGTGGTCAATTTATGATGTCTATCCATCCATCCAAAAGCGCCCTTCACGCAGAGCTGAGCATCTGAGGCTGCTGGCCCCGAGAGCCCAGGTCAAGTCTCCCCACCCGACTTCACCCACCCAGCGGTGCTCACGCCCGGAACCGCAGCCAAGAGCCGCTGCCGGCTCCTCGCAGAGGTCCCCGAGCATCACCTGCCTGGTACTAGACACAAGCAAGGGTCCTGACGTTGGGCTCCCGAGAAAGTCAGGTGGCGTCTGTCCCACACGTCTGCCAACACAGGAGCACCCCCTCGACGTGGGACAGTCCTCAAAACAGGGACCATCTGGGGCTAGCATGGGCCCAGCTGGGAGTGTGGCAGATGGCAGAGGCGTCTCCACAGCCCACCTGTGCCCCCCAAGCCAGGCTCTGCTCCCCCAGGTTCCCCATGGAGATGAGGATTGAGGATCGCTACTCTCCCATCCTTTCCCACAGGGCTGCTCCCCCAGCCCCTGCGGACAGCAGGCCCTGGTCAGTGACAGCTCCATCCCCTCCTCCCCGCACCCTTGGGCCCACGGCATGCCACAGGCTCCTCAAGCTGTGTCTGGCAGGACTGGGGTCACCTCACTCTGCCACAGGTCTGGATGCTGGCTGCGCTTCCACCTGCCAAAGGCTCCTCTCTCTGCGGCTCATTAGCAAACGACCCATCTTAGTTCAGTTCAGTTGCTCTGAACTGTCCGACATGTTCATGTCTGAACAGTCGTGTCCGACTCTTATGGACCCCATGGACTGCACGCCAGGCCTCCCTGTCCATCACCAACTCCCGGAGTTTACTCAAACGCATGTCCATAGAGTCGGTGATGCCATCCAACCATCTCGTCCTCTGTCATCCCCTTCTCCTCCCACCTTCAATCTTTCCCAGCATCAGGGACTTTTCCAATGAGTCAGTTCTTCGCATCAGGTGGCCAGAGTATTGGAGTTTTAGCTTCAGCATCAGTCCTTCCAGTGAATATTCAGGACTGATTTCCTTTAGGATGGACTGATTGGATCTCCTTGCAGTCCAAGGGACTCTCAAGAGTCTTCTCCAACACCACAACTCAAAAGCGTCAATTCTTCAGCACTCAGCTTTCTTCGCAGTCCGACTCTCACATCCATACAGGACTACTGGAAAAACCATAGCTTTGACTAGACGGACCTTTGTTTGGCAAAGTAATGTCTCTGCTTTTTAATATGCTGTCTAGGTTGGTCATAGCTTTTCTTCCGAATGAAATGAAAAGACGCTTGCTCCTTGGAAGAAAAGCTATGACCCACCTCAGTCCCTCCCTAAATTTGCCCTCCATCCAGTAACCACTGAAAGCATCACTTCATCATCCGCCACCACGCATTCCGTATCTGTCCCCTGTGCTCCTCCCCCCACCTCCCCACCTCCCCACCCGCCCACAGGCGGGGCTGGCCAAGCAGCCCAGAAGCTGCGGTGTGGCCCATCCGTGCTACGAGGGGCTGCGCCAGAAGAGGGCGCCCTGCACTCAGCACTGAAGCCCTGCAGTCTGTTCCATCCAGAGCCCAGCACTGGGGAAGGCCACAGGGCTGAGCCTGGCCAGGAAGACAGCCTTGAAGAAACAGAGGGAGAAACTGGAGGCAGAAGAAGGCTGGCTGCAGGCCCCGGGGGCACGGCCATACCTGCGCACGCCTGGACAGGCCTGGGTACAAGCACAGACTCCCACGAGATGAGCCCATTTCGCAAAACATGTTTAATCCGAATAAATAAGAGTGCCGGGCAGGGTCCACAGGGGGTGCTCCCGCCTCAGGTGGGCTGCAGAGTCCTGCCCCCTGAGCCCCGTCCCCAGTCATGTCCCAGTGGGGTCGTTTCCAGGCGGCATCTGCCTGCAGGGCCGCAGGAACCAGGCTGCCAGCCTGGCACTCTCACTGGGCGCCCCAGTCGTCTGTGAACAGGGCTGGGGGTGTCATGGCCTCCTCAGTTCTACCAGCCCTGCCAGAAAGGAAAGTCAGCGAGGGGCCTCCGGCCTCGGGCAGTGCACACCAGTCACCCCCTCCAAGGCCATAGGACGCCTAGCAGCTTCCTCGTGAGCTGCTTCCAGACCCCTGGAGAGAAGGGGAAGGAACGGGAAGAGGCCAGGATTCACCACTGATGCCTGGCCGGGGGCACACGCATGCTTAGTCGTGATCCCAGGGACTGCAGCCCCGCCAGGCTCCTCTGTCCATGGGATTCTCCAGCCAAAGACACGAGTGGGCTGCCATGCCCTCCTCCTGGCTGGGGGGTGGGGAGGATGTCTTATCAGACGGCTCATTCTGGGGTGGGGGGGGGACTCCTGCTGCCTAGGGTGGGGAGGGGGAGCCCCAAGGGTTTCCACCTGCAGACCTTAGCCAGCCCCCCTGGCTGGGCGGGGGTTGAGGAAGGGTGTGTGTGCATCCCTGAGTGTGTCTGTCTGTCCAGGCGGCAGGAAGATGTCTGAGTGTGCCTCCCCATCCCCAGACTTAAGCACAGGCAACAGGTGCAGGGAGAGATGTGCGGCCGTGGGAGCAGGCCCTGCACTCCTGATACAGCAGCATCTGGGGGCAGGATGTTCACCCCACGGGGAGAAAGGGGTGTGGGCCTGAGGAGATGGCCAGCTAGACCGACCCCCTGACTCATCAAGACAGGGGATGCAGAGAGGAGGAGGAAGAGGGCGTGAGAGACCCCAACTCAACCCTGCCCCCTGCACACAGTTCACTTCCTTTTTCACTTTCTCACCAAACTTAAGTTTTCCTCCTGCCCCAAATGCCCCACACACCTGAGGACAAAAGGTGGGGGAAAGGAGCAGAGGAGTCCCAAGAAGTTAAGGGCCACCCAGGGAGGCCAGCAGCCACCCCCCATCCCCGACCCCTGGAAGGAAGGGGCCTCTCTGTCCATTCCCTGCTCCCCGACCCTGCACACTCCCCTCCCAGGCCCCTCACCTGCTCCTCTCCTTCCTCTCGTAGACACGCTGAAGCTTGTTGATCAAGAAGATTTTGTCCTCCCCCTCCTAGAAACACCGGAACACAGAGAGCAGCTGTCCACTGCATGTCCATCCAGAAGTGGCCTACTACAGTTGGCACTTGGTGGGGCTCTCAAAGATCTGACATGAGCACGAAAAGTTTAAAGAAAGGAGACAGAGGTACCAAGCAAGAATGGGGGAAAACCGAAAACCCTACAATGGACACATAGATACACCTAAGCTTCCTAGCGGCCAAGGTGAAAAGGGAAACGTGCTGATTCACACAGCAAGGGCTGCCAGCTCAGCCTGACTCAGTGTATAACGTCTGCCCTGGGGAAATTACCTCCTCTCTGACCTCGGTCACTGTGTGCTTGTGTCATTGGGGTTTGTATGGGTTTTCTATCGTTGCCCTAATTGATGACAGAAACTTAGTGGCTTAAAGCAACACAAATTCAACACCTTTCAGTGCTAGAGACCAGAAGTCTACAATAGGGCTTCTCTGGCGGCTCAGTGGTAAAGAATCCCCCTGCCAGTGCAGGAGACACAAGTTCAATCCCTGGACAGGGAAGCCCTCACACGTCACAGAGCAGCTAAGCCTGTGCACCACAACTATTGAGCCCGCACTCTAGAGCCCAAGAACCGCAACTACTGAGCCCATGCGTCACAACTACGGGAGCACCCGTGCACCCTGGAGCCGTGCCCCACAGCAAGAGAGCCGCCACAGGGAGAAGCCCACACCGCAGCTAGGGAAAAGCCCAGGATCCAGCCCAGCCAGATATAGAGAAACAAAAAAGCCCACAGTGGTCTCACTGGGCTAAAATCAAGGAGTGAGGAGGGCTGGTTCCTTCTGGAGCCCCCAGGGAGAATCTGTCCTCGCCTTCTTCAGCTTCTGAGTCTGCCCACATCCCTGGGCTCTCAGCCTCCTTCCATCTGCAGAGCCAGCAGCGTCCAGTCAAGTCCTTCTCACACCCTTTTCTCTGATACTGACTCTCCACTTTCCTTTCCTAAGGGCTTTATCACGACATCATGTCCACCCGAATGATCCAGGACAATCTTCCCTACCTCCAGATCAGCAGATGGAATTGCAGCAACTGATCCTGATCCCACCCCCAACTCCAATGCCAGGTGACATGGCTTATTCACAGCTCCTGGGATTAGGACAAGGACATCTTTGGGGCAGGGATCAGCCAATACTTTGGCCACCAGATGGGAAGAGCCAACTCACTGGAAAAGACCCTGATGACGGGAAAGATTGAGGGCAGGAAGAGAAGGGGCGACAGAGGATGAGATGGTTGGATGGCATCACCAACTCAACAGACACGAGTTTAACCAAACTCTGGGAGATGGTGAAGGACAGGGAAGCTTGGCGTGCTGCAGTCCATGGGGTCGCAAAGAGTTGGACGTGACTTAGCGACTGATCAACAACAAATCGGCCAACCCAGGGGTCTTTCGACAAATGACTGTGAAAAGTGCATAAAGGCTTAAAGTCGAGGACCTGGTTAAACACCCGGCAGACTTCAGGGCCCATGAAGCTCCGGGCTCAGACTGGGTTTCTGGTAGGGAGACTTCACAAAGAGCAAACAGCAATTCTGTTCGAATGTGTCCGGGCGCCGGGCACCCTAGCTCAGCTGGGAAGATGCTGAGACAGACACACCTCCAAGATGGGCCCTCCCCATTTTCTCTCCATCGAGTTGGTGGGTACAGAGGGCCGTCCGCCTGAGTAAGCTGCCTTGCTCAGTCCCAGGAAAAGATGCTCTGAGTGCTGGCGGAGCTCAGACCAGCAGCCCCAGACTCAGAACCGGGCCCGGGCTCGGCCTTGGTGGGAGACGCTGCCCACCACGAGGGCCGCCTGGGGAGCTGCCCTTCAGTTCCTAGAGGAATGGCAGGCGGAACGCGGTGAACCAGGGGTTCCTCTCTCAGTGCCCCTGTGCATCCCGCCGGGCACCTCAGGTCCCGAAGATCTACACAGCAGAGCACGGGCCAGTTGGGAAAAACAACCCATTTCCAACAGCTGGGGCCAGGCAACCCCCTTAGCCAAAACGCCCAGCCTGAGCCCTGCCTGCTGCTTGTAGAAGCACTGCATTGCTTACAACCCAATAAAAGGTGGAAGCAGCCCCCAGGGGATCCTCCCACTTGGAAAGACCTGACTCTGAGCCTCTGCACCAACCAGCCAGCAGCAGGATCACACGAGCTACAGCCCAGCCCCGTCCCGCCTTGGCTGACCCCCGGCAGTGGACCCTCAGGTCATTTCTAATGCAGGGTGGTGGGAAGCCACCAGCCCTGATGTGACTGCCTGGGGGACACAGGCAGCTCCTGGCCCCAAGGTGGGCTCAAGCATTGAGCACACAAGGGAGAAACCAGAAAGGAAAGGGAGAAAAGGAAAAAAAAAAGCAGTGGGGAGAGTGATGTCGGGGTCCTGGGGGCAAGCTTGGGGCCCTGGGGATGAGGTCAGAGGCCACTGAGCATTCAGGGAGACCTGCCGTCACTGACACGTGCTCCTGAGCCACCAGCCCAGACCTGGGCAGGGTAAGGACCAGGCGAAAGGCCCCTGCCGTCCAGGCAAACACCAGCCCGAGTGACCCTGACTGTCGGGGCAGTGACTTGCCCCAGAGGTGATGGGAGGTCCAGTAACTGAGCAGGGAGGAGGGAGGGACAGCCCACAGGGCAGCTCTGGGCGACCTCTGGGGGACTGGGATTTGGGGTGGGGTCGTCAGAGAAGCACCTCTGGAGCCCTCGTCCCAGTGGGGTCCTTGCAGATGGGCAGCCTGGCCGCCTCCAACTCTGATGAATATGAACTATGTATCTCAACTGATAAAATTCGCTTAGCAAACAATCCCTTTCTACGGCCCAGATCCGGGGAAGGAGAGAAGCTTGGAGGGACTTGGGTGGGGGGCTCAGAGGGGCACTCACGTTGCTGATTTGCTCCTTGAGGAGGCAGATGACCTTCCGCTGGCCCTTCACCACCTGGATGTTGAGGTAGATCACAGCCCTGCGGGAGACGGGCGGTCAGGCTGGGCCCCTCGCAGGAGCCTGGGGGAGGGAGAAGCCAGGGACCCCATCACTCACAGCAGCAGGGCTGACACCAGGTAGATGGGGAAGGTATCTTCCACCAGGTAGCGGTGGACCCAGGGCAGCCAGGAGACGCGGGGGCCCGCCTTCTCCAGGCGGCGCACCCACACCTTCCCCGCCTCATACATGGTGTCCAGGGTCCGGAAGGGGCCGCAGGTGCTCGAGGGCTTCACCCTGGGGGCAGAGGGCGGGCGGCATGACCCCTGAGCCCGGGCAAAGGACAGCTCCCCACCACCCAAACCTTGGCCAGCAGTCAGAGCCCCACCAGGCGGCCCTCCCCACACCCCCCACCCCGGAGGCCGGGCGCCCACTCACTGCCAGACAGCGTAGCAGAGGAAAACGGCCGCGCCCAGGAAGGAGGGGAAGCAGAGCAGGGAGACGAAGACGGTGCTCATGTGGGACGCCTTCCAGGGCCTGCGGGGCGCCTGGCAGTTGGCCATCAGGCTGGCCTGGGGACAAAGGCTGCGTTCGGCCACCACCACCCTGCCGTCCACCACCCCCACTCCCAGGCCTGGTGGGGCCTCCCAGAGCGAACAGGACCGAGGCTGGCCGTGGGTTGAGAGGGTGCTGCGCTTCCAGCACCCTGAGCCCAGCTTCCAGCCTGAGCCAAGACCTCAGGACAGCCCGACAGAGAGGCAGATGCTTGGGATCTAAGCCCACAGGCTGGGGAGGGCCAGCGGGGCCACCTCCCCTTCTGCAGAGGGGAGACCAAGGGACATGGGGGGATGCTTGGCTAGCTCACTTGTAAGCAGGAGGGATGATACTAACAGCCACTTCCGTTGACTAAAGGTCTCCAGTGGGCTAGACACCCTGCCCTGTGCTTTATAAATATCATCTCCAGCAGTGCCCTCTAGAGCACCATCCGTGAGTTTTTTTTAATTGTTTAGTCACTAAAGCATGTCAGACTCTTTGTGACCCCACGAACTGTAGCCTTCCAGTCTCCTCTGTCCATGGGATCTCTCAGGTAAGGATACTGGAGTGGGCTCCCATTTCCTTCTCCAGGGTATCTTCCCGACCCAGGAATCAAATCCACATCTCCCGCTCAGGAGGTGGATTCTCTACCACTGAGTCACCTGGGATGCCCATATCCACTGTATACAGATGAGGAAACTCGGGGAGCAAAGGAAAGGGGGTGCTGGTTCTGAGCGCCTCTGAGCCCCCCAGCTGGAAGCCCTGACCTGCACACACGGGCACGTGGTGATGACCACACACCCTAACGGGATGCTGCCCAGCCTGCCAAAGGCAGAGATTCAGGGCCGGAGATCAGCTGGGGCCTGTGTGACCGACCCCAGAGGGTGGCCCTGGGCTGCCAGCTGCATACCGCTCAGGCCAGGGAAGGGTTCTAATGTCCCAGGGCTCTGTGTCTGCCGGCCCAGCGGCCATCCTGGCTACACACGCTCCCCAGGCCTGCTGCCCGCCCCGTGCCCCCACCCCCGGGACCCAGCGGTACCTTTACCTTCTTGATGTAGAAGAGGAGCAGCAGTTTGATGATCTGCATGGCGGGCAGGAGCGGGGAGAAGAGGACCCCCAGCCTGAGGAGGGCGTGGAGAGGAGAGGGCTGCAGTCCAGGGGCTGGGGTCCTGGACCCCGAGCTGCTCCCCAGGCCCAGAACTGCCCTCCCAGGCCTGGCTCAGGGTCAGACCTCGAGGACAGCCCAGCAAGGAGGCCGGAGCCTGGGTCCACTGGGGGCTGAGGGGTCAGGTCACTCCAGAATCCCAGGACTGGGCCTTGCTGGGGCCCTGAGCGGGAAGGGGTCAGCCTCCCCGGGGACTGGGCAGTGGGACACACAAGGGAGACGCTCACCAAGTCAGGGTTTGCCCGTAAATCAGCTCCAGAACATTTCCTGCAATGTCGAACTCAGGCTTCCCCTTCCTCTTAAGCTGCTTCTCAGAGAAAAGCCTGGGGCAGAAGAGCCCTAGGGTCACAAAGGAGGACCAAACACCAAGACCAGCCCGAGGGACGCTGGGACCCCACCCCGGCCTGCACAGCAAGCTGACGAGCCAGCCTGCCTCTCCCAGTGCCCAGTGATGTCGAGGGGAGACGGCGGACTAGGGTCCGCACTGCAGCTGACTGTCTCTGTCCATTTTCTAAGCACGTGTGATACACCCCAGTGCAAACATGCACATTGGCATCAAAGGTGTTGCTGCTTTTTAAAAATCTTATCCCCTGGTGGCTCAGATGGTGAAGAATCTGCCTGCAATGAGGGAGACCCGGGTTCGATCCCTGGGTCAAAAAGTTCCCACTTCCGTATTCTTGCCTGGAAAATCCCATGGACAGAGAAGCCTGGCAGGCTGCAGTCCACGGGGTTGCAGAGTCGGACACGACTGAGCCACTTTCACCCCCTCCCTGATGAAAGTGAAGTGAAAGTTGCTGAGTCTTGTCTGACTCTTTGCGACCCCATGGACTCCCATGGAATTCTCCAGGCCAGAATACTGGAGTGGGTAGCCTGTCCCTTCTCCAGCGGATCTTTCCAACCCAGGAATCAAACTGGGGTCTCCTGCATTGCAGGCGGATTCTTTACCAGCTGAGCGACAAGGGAAGCCCAAGAATACTGGAGTGGGTAGCCTGTCCCTTCTCCAGCAGATCTTCCCGGCTCAGGAATTAAACCAAGGTCTCCTGCATTGCAGGAGGATTCTTTCCCAGCTGAGCTATCAGAGATGGTTTTCCTCTTGGTGGCTCAGTGGTAAGGAATCCACCTGCTGGTGCAGGAGACACGGGTTCGATTCCTGGTCCCGGAAGATGCCACATGCCATGAGGCAACTAAACCCGTGCGCCATAGCTACTGAGCCTGTGCTGTAGAGCCCAGGGGCCACAACTACTGAGCCCACGTGCCACAGTCCCTGAAGCCCCGAGCCCTAGAGCCCGTGATCCACAGCAAAAGAAGCCACTACAGCAAGAAGCCTGCACATAGCCACGAAGGCCCAGCACGGCCAAGAAAAAAAATTTCTAAAAAAAGATATTTTTATTATTATCGAGGCCTCCCTGGCGGTCCAGTAGTTAAGACTCCACACTTCCACTGCAGGGGGCAGGGGTTCGATTCCTGGCCGGGGAAGTTCTGCATGCCACGAGGTGAGGCCAGAAATAAAAATCAATCTTGAAAAAATTTTAAGTAAAAATCTTATTATTTTTAAATTCCAATGTTCTCAAAGAAAACACAAAAAAGAAGGAAATGACACCTGCCATGCCAGCACCCGCAGCCAGGACAGCTGAACACGTCTTTCCACTTTCTGTGCTTCCTCCCGACCCTTTTTTCCCTTGACGGATTAGACCATATGCCTCATCTTGAAACCTGTTTTCCTTTCCGATCTAAAAATATGCTACATCCTGTTTTCTCAGGGGTTTTCTCAGTTTAACAATATTTTACAGAAGAGCTGTCATGGGTGGAAATTTATGGTCCCAGTCTGGGGTCAGGTCCTGATTTTCAGAGGCTGAAGGACTGCCCAGGTGACCCCCACCTCCACCACGCACGCAGGGGAGGACATTAGGGGCCCTTCTGCAGGGGATGCCCAGGTGCAAGGGCCCAGTCCACCGGCCTCACCTCCACACCAGCTCCCCCAGAAGTGTGTCCAGCAGCATGAAGATGAAGTCCATCACCATAAGCCGGTACAGCTCCTGGCCCACGAAGTTCTCCCAGCACTGAAACAGAGCAGCCTCAGCCCCCACCCTCCCCTGCCACCCGGGCGCCCCCAGGACGCTTGCAGACAGAGCCAGGGAAGGTCAGGTGAGGGCTGGCTGCTGTGAGGGGCCTGAGCCCCAGGCCCCCACCAGTATCGCCCGGCCCGCCCTCACCTGGTCCTTCAGGGTGCCCACCCTGCGGCCCAGCCAGTGGTAGCAAAGAATCCCCAGGGTGACCATCTTGAGGATGAGGTTCCTGTGGAAAAAGGTGGGTGTGCAGGCTGAGGGCGGGGTGCCTGGGAGACAGAGGTTCCGCCCCAGAAAGCCCGAACCTGGCCCACCTGGCCTCGCACCTGCAGATGGCCACATACACCTCCAGCACCGGGGAGTCGTGCCGCTCCAGGGCGGCCAGGATGCGGAACAGGTAGGGGGCCCCCAGGTTGAGGAGGCAAACCACCAGGGGCAGAAGCAGCAGGACAGCCTCCCGCTCGGCGGACACTGGGCTCTGCTGGGGCAGGGGTGGGCAGTGGTCCCCGGAGGGGCCCCAAGGACAGGGTCAGGTCCACTGCCTGGCCAGAGGGTGGGGGGTGGGAAGGGGCCGCAGGGAGGGGTCTGGGGGGGGTACAGAGCAGGTGGAGATGGCAGGCACACCTCCCCAACCCCAAGCCCCGTGTTCAAACCGCACAGGAAGGGGGGCGGGAGGCGGAGAAGGGAGGATGGAACACAGGTGTCGGAAAAAAAAAGTGAAAATCAAAGACAAGAAAACAAAAGGACGTTATAATAGCGTCAGACAGAACAAGAATGAGAACAAGTCCTGGGAGAAAAGTGTCCTGTGGGGGGCCGGGGCGGAAGGTGTGGGAGGCCAGGGGTCCCAGCTAATAAAAGCAGGAGGCCCGGGCCTCCTCGGCGGCCGCCCGCGCCCTCTCCGCACCTCGATCATGAGCTCCGAGAAGGTGTAGACGGCCAGGGTGCAGCCCAGCGTGGTGCCCAGACACAGCAGCCACACGAGCCCCAGCACAGCCACCTGCTGCAGCCGCCCGCACGCGCTCCGGGGGCGCTGGCGCGACTGCCATTCAGCCAGCAGCTCCTGCAGGCAACAGCAAACCCGGGCACAGACATGCGGGGACCTGCCCACGCGCGCACCACACCCCGGGGGGGCGCACAGAGCCGACACACGGGGAGGCTTGGGGTCGGGGGAGGGCCAGGGCTCACCTCCCAGCTGCCCCCGGTACCATGGCCTGTGGCTCCCCCGACAGAGGCCCCGTCTCCAGGGACGTGGCCTGCCCCCCACCTGCCTACTGAGCCGTGCTGCCTGCAGACAGCTGTTCCCTCACCGACTAGGAGCCACGGGACGCTCCCTGAGGGCCCGACAGCTGGGTCAAAACTGTGAGCATCCCTGACTCGAATCCCACAGCAGGGACCCCTGACAGGCAGAGGATCTTCCAGGAGCCCCAGCTCAGCCCTCACTTCTCACTTGTACCCCAGGGCTACCGGGGGCGCTGGGAGTGCGGGCCAGCTGGCACAGTGGAGGCCTCTTCCTGCCAGGGCCGGAGGACACGGGGCCTTCGAGAAGAGGAAGTCCTTCTGCAGGGCCCCAACTGGTGTTCCCCTGGACACGGGGGTGGCGGACCGCAGCCCCAGGGGGCCATGAGCCCCCAGCTCACCTTCAGCTGGGTTCGGATGTTGTCGTGCTGAAGGCGGATGGCCCATCTCTGGGTCACTTTGTAGTCCCAGGAACAGAAAACGGTGATGGCGTGGACCCCCGAGGTGCTGCCCACCCGGTAGCTCTCCCCGAAAGAGCGGGACATGCTGGGAGAAGCAGAGCCAGGCAGGGGGTGAGATGGGGCAGAAGGCGAAGAGGTCGGGAGACACAGATCTGACAAAGTGTACCGGCCACTCAGAGAAGGCCCCCACCCCCGGCCAGCACTGATGGGCCTCCGGCCACTCTCCCTGCCCCGCCTCTAGTCCGGAGCTCTCAGCCTCCTGGGGTGGACCACCGGCCACCCTAGGTCAGACCTGTCCAGCAGGATGCCCAGCAGCCACAAAGGGCTAGAAATGGGGTCACCTCCACTCCCCACCACCCCACCGCCTGCCTCCCACCCAGACGTGGCTATAGAAGCTTCTGGCTTACCTCAGGACCTGTGCCCTGCCTCTCCCGAGAACCAGCACACCTTCCTCTGTCTTTCCGTAGCTGCCTTATTTAACCTCCCTCTGTGGTACAAGGGCCCCCTCCCCGGGAAGCCGGTCTGACTCCCATGCTCCATAACACCTGAGCAATGCAACAGTTTCCCAGCCTCTTCACTGGCCTGTCTGCTCCTGTACACAGCAAGCGTCTCAAGGATATGCACCAAGCTCAATTATCTTCCTGCCCTGAGCAGAGCACAGCAAATGTGTGTGGAGTGCATGGGTGCGTGGATGAAAGTGGATGGAAGGAAGGATCTACGGACCCATGGTTGATAGATAGACGGAGGATAGAGTGATGATGGGTGGATTGTTGTTCAGTCACTCAGTTGTGTCCGACTTTGTGACCCCAAGGTGGACTGCAACAAGCCAAGCTTCCCAGTCCTTCACTATCTCCCGGAGTTTGCTCAAACTCATGTCCCTTGAGTCAGTGATACCATCCAACCATCTCATCCTCTGTTGCCCCCTTCTCCTCTTGCCTTCAATCTTCGGATGGATGAATGGATGGGAAAATGGATGGGTGGGTAGCTAGATGGATGACTGAATGGGTGGCTGGATGAATGAAGAGATAATGAATGAACGGGTAGCCAGATGGACTAATGGATGGACAGATGGATGGATGAATGAATGGAGGGAGTGATGATGGATGGATAGGTGGACAGATGGATGAATGAATGGACAGATGGATGCATGGGTGGGTCAGTGATGCTCAGAGCCGGGGTCACACGGCAGAGAGCTATTACCTGTACACCAGAGTGATGCAGGTGATAAAGAAAGCTGCCCCCAGGGTGAAGAGGTAGGCCAGGGGCATGTTGTAGGGCAGGCTGCCCGCCTCGGGAGCGCACTGGCTGCCATTCAGTGGGGAGGCACACGGCTGGTTCAACGTGGCGTTACTATAGTAGCCGTAGTACATGACACTGTGGGTGAAGTGGCCCTGCGGAGAAAACGCCTGGCAGGGTCAGGGAGTCTGCCCTCCTGGCAGCTGACCCACCCTCAGGCTTGCAGGGCACCCAGAGGTCAGGGCGAGGAGAAAGGCAGAAGGGGAGGGGGGTGAGGGGAACGCGGAGGTGAACGGAGGACCGTGGCCGCCCTGGGGCTTCCGGGGTCCCAAGGAAAGCGAGGGGAGCCAGAGTCACAGCAGCGGATGGGGTGGGGTGTAACGAGAGGGTGCCTGCTCACCGCCCCCTCCCCACCAAGTCTCACCCCGCCGGTGAGGAGCTCCAGGCCAGTGAAGGTGGGCACCGGGCCTGCGGGCGCAGGCGGGAAGGCAGCCTGCACGCCCACGATGAAGGCCAGCAGCGGCAGCAGCAGCAGGGCGTTAAAGGCCAGCAGGGTCTTGAGGAAGAGGAAGTACGACAGGACGCTGGAGCCGAACCGGCCCCCGATCCGCTTCAGGGCGTAGCGCCAGGGCATCAGGGCCTGCAGCCCTGAGAGCAGCGCCAGCCCCAGGTTGTGCGAGGCCTGCGGGGACAGCGGCAGCACAGCTCTCAGGCCGGGCCGGGGCGGGGAGCCGGCCCGGGGAGTCGGCCTCTAGCAAGACCGCAGTCCAGTCCCGGCCCGGAGCGCAGGGGCGCCGTGAGAGGAGGAGGGAGCTCAGTCCCCCAGAGCCAGGCTGGAGGCGAGATGACCCCACGGGCATCACTCGGAGGGAGAAAGGGCCCCCTCATCGCCCCCACTCCACCTCACCCCCTCCCTCCCGGGTACCCAGATGCTCCTACCAGGACACAGCTGTCACGGAGCTGGTCGCAACAGGAGAGGAGCCCGCGGCGCCGCTGGGCCCTGCGCTTGCCCCTCGGGGGCCGGCTCTCCTCCCTGGGGGCAGAGGCAGCGTCTGGGGTCGGTCCACTCCCTCCCCACCGGGAACCGCCGTCCACCGAGGGCTCAGGAGCCGGCTCACCCCCTGCCCCGCCCAGCTGAGGGGTGTCTGGGGGCTGCCCGAGGTGGAGGGGTACTGACCGCAGGGAGCGTTTCTCAGCCAGGCTCAGGGGCATCCCCCGGAGCATGTGGTCCCGCTGGGCCGCCGTCAGGCTCTGGAGCTCCTTCACCAGGAGGCCCCGCTTCTCTGCAGGGGAAAGGGGGCAAGTTGAGGTTCCCGCGGCACCCTGCCCTCCCTCCCGCCGTGTGGCTGTCCCCTGCCACCCAGGCCTCTGCCTCCCGGCCAGGTCCACATGCCCACCAGCCGTCACCCTCTCTTACCTCCACCCCCGGGAGCCCAGGACACAATCAAGTTCCCAGCATCTTCCAAGGCCCAGCCCAGTGCCCTCCTCTTTGACCCAAACTCCCCTCCTAGGGCCCCTCAAGCATCTTGCTCTGATCCCCCCACGCACCAGACCCCCGTAGGCTCCCCCTACTCAGCAGCAATGGGGTCCCAGCCCCTCCAGCCCTCCACCACTTCCCACTATGCCAAGCCCCGCTGGGGTCAGTAGGGGAAGGCGGGGTCTGGAGATGTGGCCACCCCTCAGCCTCTCTCCTTCCATCCTCACACCCACCCTGGAAAGGGGATGCTATTTTAACTCCTCTTTCCAGATAAGAAAAAGCAGACACTCGGCCTGGTTCGCACAATAAAACTGGAACGTTCACCCTGACCCCTGAGCTAACTGCTCCATAACCCACCAGCTGGGGGCCTCAGGTAGACAGGGAGGGGAGACACAGGAGTGCCCCAGGAAGTGCCCAAGGCCCTGGGTGCTGCGGCCAGAGATCACTTAGTTGAAGACTGACCTGTGTGCTGGGCCCTGCTCCTTCCTACAGCTATTCTCTCTTGTTCCCCAACCCTTTCACACCAGCCTCCCAGATGCTCAGGGAAGCCAGGAGCCTCCCACCCCCGGGCCTTTGCACATGCCCCCAGCAGCTCTAGGGTCACTTCCTCCAGGAAGCCTCCTGGGATTCCTCTAGGCTAGATGGGTTCTGCAATGCTCTCCTGCCAGGCACCTTTCCTCAGCTGCCCTTATCTGAGCTTTGTTGTTGCTATTCAGGCACCGGCTTGTGTCCAGCTCTTTGTGACCCCATGGACTGCAGCATGCCAGGCCTCCCCATCCCTCACTGTCTCCCAAAGTATGCCCATGTTCATGTCCATTGCATCGGCTACACCATCCAGCCATCTCATCTCATCTCATCTCAATCTGAGCTTTAACCATCACTTATCCGTTTATTTGGTTCCTGTTTCACCAGACAATAAACTGCATCGGGTATGCTCACCACCATCACATCCCAAAGCCAATACCAGCATCTGTGACACTACAAATGCTCAGCAGACACTGCAGAGTGCCTGGCTGCAGAGTCAGACCCTGTGCAGCCAGAGAGGCCTGTGCTTCTCTGTCCCAGTGGCTGGGACACCAAGACCCTCCTGCACTCCTGCAAAGGGACCTCACTCCAGGGGACCTTCAGACAGCCTGCTGCACCCCAGCTCCCCACCCCGCCAGCAGATGTCCTCCCCAGCAAGGCCCCGTGCCCCCTCACTCACCCTCCTCCTCCAGGACCGCAGAATCCAGCTCCAGGTCGTACAGGCGGAGGCTGGGCCGGGCTGAGCGGCCCATGTCCCTGAGCTGCGGCCGGCCGGCCCTGCGACGCAGCTTCACCGTGCGGCTGTAGTATTGGGAGATGATGGCCCCACGGCTCCGGCCTGCAGAGGCCACTGGTCAGTGGAGGGATGCGGCCCCCTCACGTGGAGCAGGGACCATCATCCCCCCAACACACACTGCTTCCCAGGACCCAGGAAAGTCCCTTCATAAGAGACCTCAAGCTCCACCGGTTCCCAAGAGCCTATTTTTATCCCCATGATGACTCCGAAGTCATTTTTTTTAGAACCTGGCGAGGCTGCCTGGGGCAGGGCTGGGCCTCCAGGCAGTACATAGGGTGAGGTGGGCCAAAGGGGCCCAGCTCTGAGATCTGTAGATCTTTAGCCGGAAACCCCAGCCCGGCCCAGGGTCCGAAGGGAAAGGCTCCCACTCACCAATGGTGCGACTGGGCATGCTGGCCAAGATGCGGAGCGTGGCCATGCTGTAGACAGGGGCACCCTCAGGCCCCAGCAGGGTCTCGTGGTCGCTGCCTGTCCAGCAAAGTTAAGACTTGTCCAGAGGTTCTACAGATCCTGCCGGCTGGAGATCTCCCCACCCAGCCCCCTCCCCAGGCTGTTAGGAGGGGCTTCCTCAGAGGGTGAGAGGCTCAGTGCCCTGCCCACCGCATCCCAGCACCTGGCCAGGTGGGCTCATCTGAGGCCCCCAGGGCGCCAGTCCCCGGTTGCCTCTGCTGCAGCTCCAGCCCTTCCTCGGCCACCCAGCGGCTCTGCTCCTGGATGAGCTGGTGGAAGGAGTCGTGCACTTCGCTCTCATCATAGGGGCTGGGCTCTTGGCTGCTGGATCCAGAACAGGGGGTGTGGTGGGGAGGTCAGGCTGCTGCTGACCCAGTCCTCGCCCCAGCAGCCTTCCCCCTCCAAAGGGCTGAGGTCCAGCCCACCTCTCCCTGGGGGTGACACATCCCAGCCCCCCACCCCACCCCAGAGCACCTACCCCTCTGGGTCCTCTGGGGTCTCGAGGACATTCAGGACAAAGGCCGGCGACTGGGACATGTCTGTGGCCCACTGCCAGCCAGTCCGCAGCCCTAGCGCAGTTCAGAGCCTGGACACGGCCTCCAGAGCCTCCCGCTGCCCATCTGATGAGACAGGAAGTGTTACAGCAAAGTGAGCCTGGCACCCAGCCCCGCCACCCGCTCCCTGGGGACCGTGGGAGGGGCCGCTTCCAGCCTGGGCTGCCTGAGACCCTACCCTGCCCCCATCCACAGACAAACACCAAACACACGGTCCAGTGTGTGTTAGTGACTCGGTCGTGTCCCACTCTTTGTGACCTCCATGGACCGCAGCCCACCAGGCTCCTCTGTCCATGGAACTCTCCAGGCAAGAATACTGGGGTAGGTGGCCATTTCCTTCTCCAGGGGACTTTCCCAACCCAGGGATGAAATCCGGGTCTCCCGCACTGCAGGCAGATTCTTTGCCATCTGAGCCACCAGACAATCCCAAAGAATACTAGAGTGGGTTACCATGCCCTCCTCCAGAGGATCTTCCCAACCTCAGGGATTGAACCTGCATTGGCAGGTGGGTTCTTTACCACTAGCGCCACCTGGGATGCCCCAGTGAGTGACCCGAGATAAACCGCAGGCAGGAATGGACAGACAGGGAGACTCCTCCACCACCAGAGGGGAGGAGGGAGGTTAGGGAGGAAGGAAGGGAGGGGAGTCTGTGCAGTTCCCCACCGGTTTCCTCAGTGGCGCCATTCCTGCAGGAGGATGGGCGGGTGGGGCCTGTGGATATGGCTCTCCATTCCTAAGGTTCTGACCCGGGGAGTCCCCTTTTTGGGGAGAAAGGTCAGGACAGCTGGGGCCTTTCCTGTGCCCACCCGTGACCCCGCAGCACTTCCTCCCGCCGGAAATCTCACAGGAGCCAGCCGCCGGGGCCCGAGGCCCTCACCCCTCACCAGCGTCGGACAGAGCAGCAGAGAGCATGGCCTCGGCTGCACCCCAGTCTGTGTCCCCCCTCCACGGCGGTCACCCTGTGCCAAGCTGGGCACGTCAAGGTCGACAGCCCTCCTGAGAGTTCCTTACATTCCATCATCTTGGGGAGGGCCTGGGCAGCTGGCTTGGGAGGGGGCTGGGCCTTAAACAGGCAGCCTTTGTCCAGCCTTTGTCCGGGCTCTGCCATCACCCAGGACAACAGAACCAGGGTGGCCTTGTCCAGGCTCTCCACCCTGTGGGAGTGGGGCAGGGCCAGGGGGAGCGGGCTCCCAGCCACCAGCTGATGCCTGCAGGACTCTGCCCCAGCAAGACTGGGCCCAGCCCTCAGCCTGCCCTGTCCCCCCCACCCCCGCCCCCTCCCTACCCTTAACTCCAGGGAACTCAGCACTTAGGAAAGCTGGCTCAGCTCAAGGGGCTTCCTCAGGAGAGGCCAGGGTGCCCAGCCCACTAGGGCTGTGCCCAGACAATGCCCCGGCTTGGGAGTGTCCAGTCTCAGAGCCCAGGCCCCACACAGCCCAAGTCCCCTCCCCTTTCCTCCCACAGAAGCGCAGTGTGGAGAAACCAGCAGAGGTCAGAGGTGGACTTGACTTCGCCTGAAAGGAAAAGTGGCTGGAGCTGGGGCTGAGAGTGTGCCCCCACAGTCTAGAGCGGGAACTCCTTCCAGGAAACACAGACCTTCCCAAGTTCTGGGCTACAGGCCTCTCCCACACACCCCTTCTCCAGGAGGGAGGAGCAGGGTGGGTGGGAGGTGCTCAGAGGCTGTGTGGGGGCTAGAGGCTCACCTGGACACTGGCACCTGGGCACTGCTTTGAACTTCTGCCCTGGTGGCACCCAGGGCCCTGGTACCCTTGCCCAGGTGGGGACAAGTCAGGCAGGAGTTTCCGGGGCGCACCAGTACTGAGCCCAGAACTGGGTAGGGAGGTGCAGGGCTGGGCCTAGTTTCCAGAAACTCCACCCCAGCCGGAAGCGAGTCCTCTGGGGGCAGCTACCATCAAGGCAGAGTGGCAGCCACGCCTCCGAGCCCAGTGGCGGCAGCAGCTCTGAGAGCCCCTGGACCCCTCATTTGCCAGTCTCCCACCCCCTCACTTTCGACCAGTGGTACCTACGGGGGCCTCTACCCCTTCCCTTCCGGAGAAACAAACACCGCTGCCCTACCCATGAAATACCTGCAGAGAAGTGGGGGAGGGGGGTGCAGTGGGATCAGCCGGTCCCCCAGCGGGACCCTCCGGAGGGTCAAACTCAGGGAGATCCAGAAGAACCGCGGGAGGGAACTCAGTGCCCAGTGGTCCCAGAGTCCCAAAGGAACTTGGAGTGGGTGGAGCTGGTGGCCTCAGGGGAACTGGATGGGGCTGGGAGGGGGTGGGAACCACCCCCAAGCCCCAGAGTTACCGCCCCGCCCCACCAGGGTCCCACATCCTGGCCGCTTACCTGGGAGGCGCTGGGGAGAGGGGGCGGGCGGCGACTCACCTGTCTCCCGCCCCTGCCCAGCAAGGGCCGCCGGGAACTGTGTTCGGACTCCACCAACTGCGGGAGGGACCGAGAGGTCAGAGGGAGCGAGTGGACAAGGACCTTCGGGGCGACCCGAGACCGAGGCAGACCTGGCGGAGCCACAGAGCTGCACCGCCTAGCCCTGCCCACGTGGTGACCCGCCTCCGATAAGTCACGTGACCCGACCGCGGGGTTGGGGGGGCGCCCCGCTTCTTCTGCCCATCGAGCCCTCGGCGAACTGTGCCCTCTCCCCGCCAGCTTCCGACCCTTATCTTCACCCACCCCGAGGTCTGCGCAGGATGAAGGCGGCCGAGTATCTAGAAGCCTTCTAGTCTCTGGTTGAAGCCAATTTCTGTGGGACTCAGGTTCCCCAAGTTTCAAACGGGGACAGTAATCGCAGACCTGCCCGCTTCTCAGAGCGATGATCAAAATAACACCAGGCAGCAAAACCACACGAATAGGGGCCGGCCCTGCCACACCAGATTGGGTAACCCCTTCCTCCTGCACAGCCTCCAGCAACTCCGGTAAACTGACTGGTGGAACCTGGGGCTTATCTCCACCCCAGTATGGGCGTGGCTTCTGCTGTTTCTCCCGCCGAGTTCCGGCACACTTCCTGTGTGCTAGGTGGGGACAGTCCCCATTCCTATTTGCTCAGTTATTCCCCACAAGGCAGGGTGGGGGGCACCGGTGACCCTAGTTCAGAGATGAGGAAACAGGCTGAGTGGTCAGTCAGCCTCCAGGGGGGTCATCCACCACAACCTGAATCTTGTCCACCCAGGAGCTCTACCTAGAAAGCTGACCTCGAGAGAGTCCGGGAGGGGGCCAGTGGAGAGTGCCCTGGGTTTGAGAAAAGGGTGGGCTCTGGACAGTGGTGGGAGCCATTCTTGGCTGGGAGAAGCCTGGGAAGGTGGGCAGTGAAAGTGAGCTGGAAGGCAGAAAGGAAGGAGAGGGCCCTCCTGGAGGGCAGGACAGGCAGGCCAAGCCAGGATGTCCACACAGAGTCGTTACCTCTGGCTGGGTCTTGGCACAAGCACCTGAGCATGGAGAACCAGCCCTGCCTAGTCCCTGCCTCTCCCTACCAACACTATCCCCGCCCTGCATGCCCATGCTCCAGCTTGCTGTATTTGCGCAATCCCAGGCCCAACTTGAAAGTCACCTCTTCCATGGAGCCTTCCGGGATTGAACCCTGTTGGAGCATGTGGCACTTTCTATTTGCATATACATTTGCCAGGCCGTTCCCCGCTGTCGGTCCCCTCTCTGTGCTCACTGTGCGCCCAGCACCAGCACGCAGCCTGGGGCATAGAGGACGGTCTGGAAAACCAGGAAGGGGACTGGGCAGAGAGGCAGGAAAACCACTGGAGCTCCTTAGAGGTGACGGGGCCCTGGAGGAGGTGGAGAGGGAGAAAAAGCAAGGGCAGGATCGCGGGGCCTCCCACGGAGTCCCAGCAGAGAGAAAGGGGCCAAGAGGGCTCTGAAACAAGTCGCTGGGGCGGGGCGTGAGTGGACCCGGTTCCTGAGCGCTTCCTATAGGCCAGGCGCCGGGCCAACTCGGCTCAAGTGCAGATGATGGGAGGAGGGACGTTGAGAAATACCGCCAGGGCCGGCAGCTCCAAGTGATGGGATCCACCCACTAAGTTTTTGTACTCTCGCGCCTTGCGAGCCCAGCGCAGCCCGCCGGGGCTCCCCGCGAATAAGGGGCGGGGCTCGCAGCCTGCCGCCCGCAGCACTGCGGGGTCAGACCCTGGACCCAGACACCGTGTCGCCAGCCCGGGTGCCCGGCGGAAAGGGGCAGGGCCGGACCCCAGCGCAGCGCCCAGCCGCGGCGCCTCTCACCTGCCCTCCCGCGCCTCGCACCCCCGCAGGAAGTGCGGGCCTCGGTGCAGAGCGGAGAAACTGCCGGAGATCGGGGAGAGCAGAGTACAGAGGGGAGAGGCGGCGACCAGAGGGTGGGGAGCTACGGTTCCTGTCATGTGACCCCCTCCCCTCGACTCTCGCAGCCCTGCCCGGCGTGGCGGGAGACGGTCGGAGGACGGTCTCCTCCGGGCGCTTGGTCTCTGGACTCCAGGTGAGTGGGTGCAGAGTTGGGGTGGGTTGAGGAGGCGGATCGTCAGAGGAGTGGGAGAGAGAATTGAAGCCCAGAAGCTGCTGGTGGCTGGCCGGGGGAGGGGTGAGAACAGCAGCTGAGCGGCAGAGGGGCCCCTTCCTTCCTCCCTTCCCCATCGCTGGTGCTGTAGCCACGCCCCCCCATCTGGGTTCCTTGGGGAACCCTGGCGGACCCAGTCCCGGGAGCTGGACCACCAGCTGGACCACCGGGTAGAAGACAGAGGAGGTCCCAGCAGGTCCAGATTCGAGGTACTGCTGCAAATGCTAAATCCTGGGAACTGTTGGGGTTCGGGGCGGGAACTATTTCGGTCCCAGTGGGAGAATCAGCACGTGGAATTGTCTCTTGCCAAAGGGTGCTGGTGAAGGCATGTGGCCCTTGGGAACAGGTTGGAGTAGCCCAGAGCTGGCCTTGTGGCCCCACCGTGTTAAAATGGTGGCCACACCTGGCCTTGGCTTCCTTTGTGAGTCCCATCTTTCGGAGCCCTTTGGACTCCTTTCTCCTCATTTGACAGATGGGAACACTGAGGCCATATGTTGCTTTGAGATGTGGCTGGACACTGAGCCAGATCTCCTCCAACAGGATTTCTCTTCATTACTGACCATGCCAGGGCCAAGACTGTGAGGCTCCCTCAACAACCGCCCCACATCTCTCCCAGGCGTTGCCGCCCCAACTTCCACCCCACCGCAGAGATGCAGAGGCAGTGGTCGCTGCAGGCCCCGGGGGAGCCAGAAGCCGAGCCAGGGGGCGAGGAGCTATGTGAGCAGGAGATGGAGAGGCTGTGCCTCTCCCAGCAGCCGGTGCGGGTGCTGCCGTACGCCATGGTGGACAAGCGCTTTATCCGGTGGGTGCCGGAGAACCCTGCCAAACGCGGCGGAGGCCGAGCAGTGGGGGTGGGGTGGGGGGGAAAGCACCTGTTGGACGGGGGCGGGGTGGAAACATCAGCCCTGGAAAGACTTTGGCCCAGGGTGCTGCTCCGCCTGCCCAGGTGAGCATGCTGGCTGACTCAGGGCACCCCCCTCCCCATCACCACCCCATCCCAGGCAGCTACGGGAGCCCGAGGGGGTGAAGACCTCCTGCTGGCAGCAGTGGCGTCGCAGGCGGCAGACTGTGGGCCGGCGACTCGGGGAGGCAGCTCGGCGGCTGACCCGGGGCTGTGGGCTCTGGGAGGGGGCTCTCTACGAGATCGGCGGTACGACCTGAACCCCAATCCCCACCTCCCTCCTCCCCTCTCTGCAGTCTCAGCGTCTAGTTTAGAAACCAGAAGAGGGAATCACCCCCCTTTGCCGTCGCACTGTTTCCCCCCCCACCAGTCACCCCCCAATCACGTGGCTTTGAGATCACACACCCGCCTCTGTCCCCAGAGCCAGCCCCCCAAAACGTTGATGGACGATGGCGCGCCCTCGTGGCTGTTAGAGGTACTGCTAGGCAAGCCTCCGGAACTGGCCATTAAACTGAGGTCCTGGGAAGGCTAGTCACCCACACCCCCGCTGGGTTGGTCAGCCCTAGGATGACCAGTCGGGCTCACGGCTGGGCGCCTCCTGACTCCCCTGCTGTCCCCCGCAGGCCTCTTTGGCACTGGAATCCAGTCCTATTTCACCTTCCTTCGCTTCCTGCTGCTACTTAACCTGCTGATCCTGCTTCTGACCAGCGGCTTCGTCCTGCTGCCCCTGGTCTGGCTCCGGCCCCCTGACCCAGGACCGGCTCTGAACTTCAGTGAGTGCCCCACCCATGGAGAGAACAGTTCCCCTAAGCCCACCTGAACCCTGGGGGCTGGTCCAGCATTCTTGTGCTGGGACAGCCCCAACCCTCTGGGTATCAACCTGCTTGGGTCCAGCCCTGAGACTCTGCCTGACCTTACTATTTGCATGCCAGCCTCCTAACATGCCCTCAGGACCCTGCTCAGGCCTCCAAGATTGGGAGCTATGGAGTGGGAGGGGCAAAGCCTCCCCCATGCCTTGGGGACCCTCCCCTATGGGACCCCTCTCCCTTCTTAACAGCTCTCCAGTGTCCTGGTAGTGGCCACCTTCCCCAGCCCGGTGTTTCCAAGTTCAACAATCTTCTCTGGAATGTTTTTACCGGCAGGGTGAGTGAGTCTGTCCTGGCCAAGGAGCAAGGAGGCTGGGGGACCTGGGGATATGGCCTCAGAAGACCCCAGTCTAAGATGACCCCCACCCCTCCAAGGGCATGTTGACATCTAGGGGGACACTCCTTCATAGACAGGCTGTCTGGGTCAGCAGCAGAGTCTCAAGAGAGGCTGAGGCCGCTGTGCACCGTCCAGGCCCATGCATGACCCCATAGCCCTCAGAGCCCAGGTGGGGTAGGGGTAGGAAGGACAAGAAGGGAAAAGTGCAGGCTTCTGGAATAAGCACCACCCTACCCTCATTCCTGGAAGCCACTGAGTAGTTCCTGTGTGGGCTGTCGTGTTCCAGTTCTGGCTTTTTCTTCCAAGCTGTGTGTCCTTGGGCAAGTTGCCTAACCCCTCTGGGCCTCTGTGAAATGAGGATACTCTTATTCTCTACCCAATGGGGTTATTGTGAGGGTTAATGTGTTAATAGCAAGAAAACACTCAGCACACAGCCTGGGTCCATTATCGTTGTCTGACATCCGCAGGCCTTCAACAACACCTATCTCTTTTATGGAGCGTACCGGGCGGGGCCCGAGAGCAGCTCGACTTACAGTATCCGCCTGGCCTACCTCCTGAGCCCACTGGCATGCCTGCTCCTCTGCTTCTGTGGGATTCTGCGGAGGTGAGAGCAGAGCCCCAGGTCTCCCCTGATCATTCCTCCTCAGTGTGGTACACTCAAGCTGGTGGGGAGTCCCTGACAACAGGCCTCAGGCCCAGAACTCTGCATTCCCAGCTGCAGAACTCAGGGGCAGAGCCACCACTCCCGTATCCCTACCCCACCCCCCAGTCAGGCCAAGGTCCCAGCCTGCCCCTGGGGCTGACGGGGGCTTCCCACATCAGACCAGGGCTGAGCCAAGGCTGAGCCCTGCCCCCCACCGCCCCCTGCAGGATGGTGAAGGGGCTGCCACAGAAGATGTTCCTGGGCCAGGACTACCGGTCGCCTCTCAGTGCAAAGGTCTTCTCCTCCTGGGACTTTTGCATCCGGGGCCAGGAGGCCGCCACCATAAAGAGACATGAGATCAGCAATGAATTCAAGGTGTGTGTGAGGATGTGCATGAATGTGAGATGTGAGTGTAAGTGTGAATGAGTGTGAGAGCACATGGGACTTTGTATATGAGTGTGTGGCTTGAGTGTGGGAGTGTGAGAGTGTGTGCACACAGATTTTTCAGCTTGAGGGAGGTGGGGTGCTGGGCCATGTGGGGGTGTGAGCACTCACCTGTATGGTGCTGGGGTGGGGGGCTCTGGATAAAACCAACCCGTCTGTCCCCGGCCTACTATCACCCCAACTTTGCCTAGGGCTTGCAGCCTGTTTCCCCACGCACACCAACCTGGGGCTGTTTGCTGGCCCCGCCCCCCCTTCTACGTGGGCCAGCCCTAACCCACCCCTGCCCTGCCCCCATCACAGATGGAGCTGGAGGAGGGGTGTCACTTGCTGCTGCTGCAGCAGCAGACCCGGGCTCAGAGGGCCTGCCACCTGCTCACTTACCTGCGGGTCAACATCCTCATCGGGCTGCTGGTGGTTGGAGCCATCAGCGCCATCTTCTGGGCCACCAAGTACTCGCAGGACAACAAGGAGGTGCCAGGCGACTGACATGCATTTATTTCATCCCAGCCAGTTCTGGGGGAGGGGATGGGATGGCCCCACTTTGCAGGAGAAGAAACCGAGGCTCCGAGAGGTTAAAGCAATTTGCCCAAGGTCACGACCAGGTCAGACTGGCTCTGCCTCTGGCTATCCCCCCACCGCCACGCTGTCACTGGGAATAGTCTGGCGGCTCCCAGATGCCCTTGCCTCAGAGCAACACTTGAAGGGGTCGTAGGGGATGGGCAAGCTGCTGGGGGCCCTCCAGCCCACGGCACCCCCTTACCTGCTTCTCCCCACAGGAGTCCTTGTTTCTGCTGCTCCAGTACCTTCCCCCTGGGGTCATCGCCCTGGTCAACTTTCTGGGTCCCCTGCTGTTCGTTTTCCTGGTCCAGCTGGAGAACTACCCTCCCAACACTGAGGTCAACCTCACCCTTATCTGGTGAGTGCCACCTGGGGGGTGACCGGTGTGATAGTGTGTGGAGGGCAGGGAAACACTCTATCCTGCCACCTGTCTTGATTATCGCCTGGTACTGGGGGCACCAAGCAAGGGAAGGCAGACAGCCGCCCTCACACACAGTCTCGGGGGGCCCCATCTAAGGTTCTTCAGTCCCCACCATCCAAAGCAAGCCAGTGACTTGTTTTTTCGGGGAGACAGGGTACTACAGTCACCCCCCTAGGAACACAGCTCCCTCCCATGTGCCCTGAGGGTTTATAACCCTCACCTTGATAACCCTCACGTGACCTGTGAAGTTAAGACCATCCTCGTCACCACTGGATAGATGAGGAAACTGAGGTTTGAAGGGATCAAGTGCCTCAGTCAAAGGAATCTCCCCATGCCTGCCAAGTGCAGGTTCACACTCAAGCCCACCTCCACCCCCAGGCTCTGCTCTGTCTCCCCTCTCAGGACTCAGGTCTCGTCTTGGACCCAGCCACCACCTCCCTAGCCCCCCAGCTCCAGCTCAGGTTCTCTGCCAACCACCCATCATTTGGCAGGGCCTGCTTTTCCTTGGCCTTCCCTGGCACAGAAGATGTCCACAGCCCATTCCAAGTCCCTCCAAGGTAGACTGTGTTTGGTTTGAAACTTTATTATTGGAACAGGTAATAACATGTACACATAGGTAATCAGTTCAGTTCAGTTCAGTCGCTCAGTCGTGTCTGACTCTTTGCGACCCCATGGATTGCACCACACCAGGCCTCCCTGTCTGTCACCAACTCCCAGAGCTTACTCAAATTTATGTCCATCGAGTCGGTGATGCCATCTAACCATCTCATCCTCTGTCATCCCCTTCTCCTGGCTTCAATCTTTCCCAGCATCAGGGTCTTTTCAAATGAGTCAGTTCTTCGCATGAGATGGCCAAAATATTGGAGTTTCAGCTTCAGCATCAGTCCTTCCAATGAATATTCAGGACTGATTTCCTTTAGGATGGACTGGTTGGATCGCCTTGCAGTCCAAGGGACTCACAAGAGTCTTCTCCAACACCACAGTTCAAAAGCATCAATTCTTTGGTACTCAGCTTTCTCTATAGTCCAACTCTCACATTCATACATGACTACGGAAAAAAAACTATAGCTTTGACTACACATAGGTAATAGCACATACAATTCAAAATGCTCAAAGGATGAAAGATAAAAATAAGCCCCTACCCACCCGTGCCTTCCTCAATGGAAGAACCACTGTTTCCACCAGCCTCTTGCCATGCGTCAGCACTCAAAGTCCACACTTTGTGAGACTTCCCCTGCGGTCCAGTGGTTACGACTCCCTGCTTCCAAAGCAGGTGACGCAAGGTTCAGGCACAGAATACAGACAAAAAGTAAAAAAAAGAAAGTCCACACTTGTATATAACACGCAGTGATGGTTCTGGGTTAGGCCACCCTACCTGTGTCGTCCAGTTATATATTATTCAGGAGTATGCACACACATGTCTGTGGTATATGGACAGTGTAAATAGCGTGCTCAGTCGCGTCCAACTCTTTGTGACCCTGTGGACTATAGCCCGCTAGTCTCCTCTGTCTGTAGGATTCTCCAGGCAAAAATACTGGAGTGGGTTGCCATTTCCTTCTCCAGGGGCTCTTCCTGACCCAGGGATTGAACCCCTGTCTCCTGCATTGCAGGCAGATTATTTGCCCACTAAGCCACCTGGGAATAGGCCTTAGAAGAATGATCTCACCTGCATTAATGACTTAAAGGCCTATGTGTGCCTCCTGTGACTCTCCAAGCTGGGTGTTGTGGGAAGGATGGCTGGACCGTTCACTGTTTCCCATACTGATCTAAACAGAACCATTCTCCTGTGAGTCGTCTGGGGAACGCACTTTGGGAAACATTGACATGGATGGAGCAGGTTGGAAGGAAGCTGGGCCCTGGATTTAGAGGGGGGCCAGTCTCAGGAAAAAACTTGAGGTTGTGCATGTCAGCCACACCTGTGTCCGGGGTAGATGTGCTCTGTACCCGGGCTACTCCCCTGACACAGTCTCTGCCCCCACCCCAACCCCCAGGTGCGTGGTGCTCAAGCTGGCCAGCCTGGGAATGTTCTCCTTCTCGCTGGGCCAGACTGTGCTGTGCATCGGCAGAAACAAGACCAGCTGTGAGTCCTACGGCTACAACGCCTGTGACTACCAGGTGGCTGGTGTCTCCATCAAGGCCTCTCCTTTGTCCTCTGCAAAGCCCCACCTCTTTGATTTCCTTGCCCCTCTCTGGTCTCACCTTTGTGAAAGGCTGTGGGCAGAGCTGTGCACTCAGCAGTCACCTCCAGGGAGCGCCATTCGCATCACACTGCCCTGTGCAGAGGAGGCAGCTCCAACTGGTTGCTTGTCTTGTTCTCCAGGCCTGGATTTTAACTTAGCTAATAAGACTCCAGGCATGGCTCCTATACTTCAGGATCCCCACATCGGGTGGGTGAGGGGTGGTTGGGGACTGAGGGTAGTGACAGATGCCTCCTCTGACCAGTGCTGGGAGAATTCGGTGGGGGAGGAGCTGTACAAACTCAGCATCTTCAACTTCCTCCTCACGGTGGCCTTCGCCTTCCTTGTCAGCCTGCCTAGGAGGTGAGCCACGTGGGGACACCCCGGGGGCGGTGTGGGCGTGTCTGGGGGGATGGCCAGTGGCCACGACCAAGGCTGTGAGCAGTTCTACACTCGTGTGTCCCATGTGAGTGCATGTGTGCGAAGGTCCGGGGCTGGAACCAGCGAGGTTCACACACTCCTCCCGGGTGGTGGGGACCTGTTCCCTCCCTCCCCCAGGATGTTGGTCGAGCGGTTCTCTGGCCGCTTCTGGGCTTGGCTGGACCGAGAGGAGTTCCTGGTGCCCAAGAACGTGCTGGACATCGTGGAAGGGCAGACGGTCACCTGGATGGGCCTCTTCTACTGCCCCCTGCTGCCCCTGCTCAACAGCGTCTTCATCTTCCTCACCTTCTACATCAAGAAGGTGAGGACTCTGGGACAGGGAGGGCACAGGGGTGCACCTGCGTGGGCGCCTTGAGCGCCTTCGGCGGGGCAGCCCTCACATCCTACAGCTGCCCAGCCAGCCACTTCCAATCTGCAGACTGCACCTCTGGTCTGCACACTGCGCTGAGGATGCCCCCCTGTGGCCTTGTTCCCCCTCCCCCCAGTACACCCTGCTGAGGAACTCCAGGGCATCTCCTCGGCGATTCCGCGCCTCCAGCTCCATCTTCTTCTTCCAGCTGGTACTCCTCCTGGGCCTGCTCCTGGCTGCTGTGCCCCTGGGCTATGTGGTCAGCAGGTGAGCGGAGCAGAGGGTCCTAGGCGGCTGGGCCGGCGGCTCCTCGCCTGGGCGCTGACCCTGGCCCTCCTCTGTCTATCTCTCTCCCAGCATCCGCTCTTCCTGGGACTGTGGCCTCTTCGCCAACTACTTGGCCCCCTGGCAGGTGGTCCCTGAGCTAGTGGCCCTCTGGCTCCCACCCCCCAGCCAGCGCATCCTCTACTACCTCGGCTCCCACGCCTTCAGCTTCCCGCTTCTCATCCTGCTCAGGTGCCTTTCAGGACAGCGGGGGGCCAAGGGAATGGGCACCCGGGAGGGGAGGATCCTTTCGTCCATGGGCACCCCAGCCAGTCTCAGGGGATCCAGGAGCCAGACAAGGAGAGCCAGGGATGGAGGGGGGTCAGGTCTGGTGACCTGGAGGTTCCCTGGTGCCCCTGGGCAAGCGCCCTTACATCCTCACCTGTAAAAGCCCCTGAAATGACCACTGGGGGAATACAGTGCCCGGTGCAGACGCACTGTGAGCCTGCCATGCAGAGGAGAGAGGCTGAGCGACCGGCGGGAGGAAGGAGAGGGGAGAGAAAGCTGTATCTGGGATCCTGGAAGAGAGAGGACCCCCGGGGGGTGTTTTCTAAGAGATTGAGGAGGGGAAGGAGGAAGTAGTGGGCTGACTGACCATGCCTCCCCTTCTCTCCAAAGCCTTGTCCTGACCGTGTGCATCTCCCAGTCCCAGGCCAGTTCCAGAGCCATCCGGAGACTGCGGAAGCAGCTGGTGTGGGTAAGTATCCGCAGGACTGGGGCCAGGGGGACTGCTGGCGAGACCCTATTGGGGCCGCGGGCCGCCGATAAAAGCGGGGAAGATGGAGAGAGGGAGCCGGGGCCTAAGGCTTGGCCTCAGGCCAGGAGGAGCCGGGCGACAGAAACGTGGCTTTAAGCCTGGAGACCCGGTTTAACACCGAGTGTGGTTTTGGCCTGCTGTCGGGGAAGCGGGACTGGTGGGGGCGTGGTCTCATGCCGGGGCGTGGTCTGATGGGCGTGACCTTGAGATAGGGCGTTGTCTGTGGGCGTGGTCTTTGAGAGGGGGCGTATCTGATAGGCGTGGTCTTGAGGGGCGGTGTCTCTGGTGGGCGTGGTATCTGCAGTACGTGGGCGGGCAGGGGCGGGACCTGGACGGGGCGGAGTCTAGCGTAGGGCGGGAGATTAGTGGGGCGAGGCCGCAGCGGGGCGGGGAAGCCGGGAGAGCTCCGGTTGGGACGGGGCCTCAGAGTGGCTACGGCTGGCTCGGCTGCATCCTCCCCCGCCCGCCTGCGGGTGAGAGGAGGTGCAGCTCCTAACCCGCCTGCTCGCTCCCTGCCTCGGCCTCAGCAAGTCCAGGAGAAGTGGCACCTGGTGGATGACCTGTCGCGGCTGCTACCGGAGCCGGGCTCCGGCGACTCTCTGGGGCCTGAGTCCCCTGTGTCCCGAGGATCGCGCCCGAGATCCTTCTGCCCCGGATTTCCGTGCCCGGGCTCCCCGGGACCCAGGCCCCGCCGGCCAGGATCCTCCCTTGAAGATCCCCGGGTTGCGCGGTGTCTCAGTCCCCGCCCATAGATTCCGCTTCTCCAGCGGTTGGGAGCTGTAGCACTTAGCCCCCCCACCACCACAGCCCAGAACTTCGCCAGGCCCCCACGTGCAGCACCCCCACCTCCTACCCCCTCGTCCCATGCTCCTGATCCCTGGTTCCCTCTCAGTGGACCCTCCAACAGGGTGTCCTAAGGTGGGGTGCATACACCCAGGGACAGCAGGAAGAAAATATGGGAACTTGTATTTATATTTTTATCTCTGTCCTTTGAAGTTTTCTATTTTTGTTAAAGTTTTATAATATACATAATGTATTAGCATAGCGACCCACGAATGTGCTTTATAAATACGCATCCATTGGGGGTGCTCAGGAGTTGTTTACTGTGCAGAGTGCCCTTATAAAGGCTCGGAGACCCCGGTCTGTCAGAAGGGAAAGGCCTGGCCGCAGTGAAAGCAACCCTGCAGATGGGGCTTGCCTTGCTCTGACTGCAGGCACCCCCACAGCCTCCTGTAATTCCTCCATCACGTATGAGGCCATTAAGACCCAGAGGTGTTATGAGTCTGCAAGGGGCAGTGCTCAGAGCTGATCTGCACCCTGAGACATAGAGTGTGGGCCCCAGGGAGGTAGAGGAGCCCCCTGCCCAGGAAGGCACGGCCGTGTCCAAGATTCCCAAACCTCCAGTGCTGAGGTTGCAGAGGTTCTCAATCCGTGGTTCTCAGCCTCAGAGAACAACCTGAGAAGCCTGTTGGATGCTGGCTCTATGCCAGCAATTCTGATGCCAGTGATCCAGGTACAACTAGCAGCCCAGCATCGGGACTTTCTCAAGTTCCCAGGTGACTCTCAACAGCAGCAAGGGTTGAGAACTGCTGGCCCAAAGAACCATCAGGAGGGAGGGTCAGAAGAAACCCCAGAAGGTGCTTGACCAACCCAGCCTCTGCTTCCAGCAGCAGGGGCCCAGTGCCTGGCTGGATTCCTGGCCTGGACACGGTGTCCGGGCGGCTCTGGCCTGGCGCCCTCAGTCCAGAGGCTTCATGTGGTCACTGGAGGCTTGGCTCTTACAGCTCCTTCTGTCGTTGTCTCTCTCTCACCCAGCGTCACATGACCCATCCATCTGTCAACAAGTGCAGGGCCCTGTTCTGGGGCTGGTGATGAGACTGCAGGAGACACAGGGAGCTGTGTGCTCAGTTTGGAGAGGGCGACCAGCCTGGCCGCAAAGGAAGTGACACACACTCTGAGACACATCGTTAACGAGCAGCTTAGGGTCAACGTGTGGTCCCCAACCAGCAGCACCAACAGCACCTGGGAACTTGTCAGAAAAGCCTATTCCCAGGCCCTACCCCACCTTCTCGAATGGAGTGGAGCCCAGCCCTGTGGTTTAAGGAGTCCTGAGGGGGGGGAGGTGATGCTGATGGGCACTAAGTGGGAGAACGTGAAGGTTACCTTGAAACCTCACAGTCCTGATCACTTTCATGTGCCTTCAGAGAACTACCCAAGTGCATCGCCAGATGTGAGGGGGATGAGTTTTGGGACTTGGAGGAACTCAAACCTTGAGCCTCAGTTTGCTCAGCCAAAACCTGGGGATGACGCCACTCTCCTCCGTGTAGTTACTTGTATAGCGTCCTGATGGGTGTCCTGCCCTTCCTGGAAGAGCAATTGAGGTCCTATTACAACATGGTCATTGGCCTAAAGGAAGTGAGAGAGACAGGAAGTGGCCCTATGACTGTGCCCGCCTGCAAGGCAACCTGGGGCTCAGCAGGGGGCCAGCAGGAGGGTTTTGTAGACCTGGGGGCAGTGGCACCCCACTCCAGTACTCTTGCCTGGAAAATCCCATGGATGGAGGAGCCCGGTAGGCTGCAGTCCATGGGGTCGCTAAGAGTCAGACGCGACTGAGCAACTTCACTTTCACTGTTCACTTTCATGCATTGGAGAAGGAAATGGCAACCCACTCCAGTGTTCTTGCCTGGAGAATCCCAGGGCTGGCTGGGGGAGCCTGGTGTCTATGGGGTCGCACAGAGTCGGACACAACTGAAGCGACTTAGCAGCAGCAGCAGCAGCAGCAGCAGGGGGCCTTAAAGGAGAGAGGACTCAGATGGGAGACGAGGCTGAGGAGCAGGCTGAGCCACGGTGTGGGGATGGGCCAGACGGGGCTTGGCTGCACAGAATGGCGATCTGAGGCCTCTACGCTGGGCTGTGGGCCCCACGAGGACCGTCAGTGAAGATGGAACCAGTACACCCGGGGCTGGGCTTGGAGAGTCGGGGCAGGTAATGACTTTGAGCCTCTCCACCAATAGCAAAGAAGACACACGTGGGCAGGGAGAGGCCATGGGGTTACAGCAGTAGGTGAAGCCCGGGTGTCTCCAGGTGCAAGAGCCCAGTACAGATGCTGGAAGGCGGAAACCCCAGCGCCTCCACCTTGGGGGCCCCAGACTCTCCTTGCCCAGCCCTGAAAGGGCTCCCAGCCACATGAGCCCAGGCGGCCCAGCACAGGGGACCCTCCCAGGAATGGGACGCGAGGCAAACAAGGAGATGCTGGTAAGGCCGTCTGTTATAGGGGAGATGCCCTCTGTGGGCAGAAATCACAAAATGTCAGTCCAGTGGATGACAGGAGAGCTCTGAGGACACCCCAACTCTGCTCCATCCGGGTGACCCGGGCTGTCACACCTGCAGCCCGTGGCGAGGAGGCGCAGAACAGCCTTGGCCCCCATCTGAGGGGCGCACAGGTGATGGCTGGAGAGGGGCACGCGGGGCGGGCCAAGAAAGATGGCCCTGGTTCCACCAAGGCCTGAGGGAAGTGTCCTTCAGGGCCACCTGCCGCTCTCTGCCCTGGCTCCTCAAATACACGGATAAAAGGGGGAGGCTTTGCATGAGCAGCCTCAGCTCAAATCCGATACCTTGAGCACAACCTAGAGGAAAAACCTCGAGCTTCTCAGCCTTCAGGCCACAGCCTGCCCGCAGCTGAGGCCACCCCTCTGTGTGGAATCCTCAACTCCTTCCCCCACCCCTCTCATCAGAGTGAGAACAGACTTTCTGGGAGGGAATTTCACTGGGAAACTAAGAGAATATTAGCTCTTGCTCCCCAAATGCAGAGAGGTAGATGGGTCCCCAGGACACGTCCCCAGGGGTACAAGTCAGGATTCTGGGTGGCGATTCTTGCCCACTGGGGACAAGGGACCACCAAGGTGACGGATAAAGCTAGTCCCCAGGGGAGCTCCAGGACACTGTGTCCAGGTTCTAGTTCCCAACCCCCAACCCCCCACCCCACCCACATCCTTCCTGCTGCTGGCAGGTGGGCTGGGTCATTCCGCCAGACCAGCTTCCTGACACGCCCAGACCTCACGGGCCCCAGCAGCTGCTCCCGGGGCCCAGGCAAGGGTAGCTGGCCTTTCTTGGGTCAGGTGCCCCTTCCGGGGCTGTGCTGGGGGTGCGAGTGTCATTGACCTGTGAGGTTCTGGATGAGAGAAGAGCCTGCAAGGGAAGCGAATGGTTCCCTGGGGTCAGGACATTGTCCTCGAGGAAAGCATCTATGTACGGATCAAAGATCCACATTCCGTGAGAGCAGAAGAAAAGCGCATGCGACTACATCAGTGTATAACAGGACGTGTTTCAGTAAAGTCACTTCATTCATAAAAAAAAGGCCTGGTTGGGGAGGTGCCTGTCCTCCCTGGGGACACTGGTGCCACTGCGGGATTGGCTGGGTGCTGTCCCCCACCTCCCCAGTTCCCTCTCCTCTCTGCCCTGAGCCCCCAGCCCTAAGGGGTCCAGTCCTTCAAAAGGACTCTCATGATTCCATCAGGCTTCCCAGGTGGCTCAAGAATCTGCCTCCCAACACAAGAGACACAGGAGACGCAGGTTCAATCCCTAGGTCGGGAAGATCCCCCGGAGAAGGGAATGGCCATCCACTCTAGTGCTCCTGCCTGGAGAGTCCCATGGACAGAGCAGCCCGGCGGGCGCAGCTGAGCACACCAAGCGCACAGCGTGATTATATCAGGCCCCCTCGCATCTCTGGGATAATCCCCTCATGCCCAAATCAGCAGGCTAGCAAGGGCCATCCCCTGGCCAGCTACCAGAACATACTCCAGGGTTAGGATATGGGCATCTTCTTCCCCGGGGTCCTACTGCTCAGCAGTGGTGGCAACCGTGAGCCCTGGATTGGTTCTGAGCCCCTCCTAATGCCCTGGGGTGGGGGGAGCATTGCTGTTCTGGGCGCAGCCCTGGGATGCTGTGATCTCCAGGTTATCTCCCCGCTGCAGGCATGAACCCAACCGGGGAGCACCCAGGGGCTCTGGGTAGAGGGCTTCGATCAAGGGAACTCTTGCTTGCTGGCTGGAGGGCAGTCCGTCAGAGGCCTGGAGCTCCTGCGGCTGCTCTCTTTGGCTGCCCTAGGTGAGCTGCTCAGGGACACCGTGGGAGGGGGCTGCTGCCAAGGTCATGAGGGTTAGGGTTAGGGTCTGAGCTCAGGACAAGGCTCTCTGGGCGGGCTCTGGCTGTCTCTCCTCCCTGGGTCCTCCTGACCACACTCACCTCTCCTACAGCCACCAGCAGCTCCTTACAGGAGAGGGGAGAGTTGCCCAGCACACTGCGGGAAGGAGTACCCCCAGCTGGAGACCCTGGATTCAGGCCCCCACCCGTGGTAGAGACCTTGGCTGGCAGGGTGAGAGGTTGTTGCTGGTGAGTGGTGTCTGCTGCCAGACAGCTGGACAGTTCTGGAACCCCAGCTTCAAGACCTGCAGGGCCCTGTGGGTTCAGAGAAGAGACGGCTCAGCAGGAAGGGATGGGCAGGGACAGCAGAGGATGATGGGCACAGTGACATGGAGCCAGGGAAGTGTGTAGCTTCCCCTTGGGCTGTGGGGGCATTGCCAGTGGAGGGGGGCAGAGGGCACATCCCACCAGGGCTATATCCAATCACTCTACCCCAGTGACTGATCTATAACGGGAGTCCCTCTGGGTGGGGGTGACCCCAGGGCAGGCGGGGGGCATTCCGCTGGGGTGCCTTGGCTTAGGAGGAGGGCAGTGAGAGAATGAGGAAGTCTGGGCTCCCCCCACCACACCCCTGCCCTGAGGTCCAGCAAAGGGGAAGCTGCCCGACTCTTAGTGGGAGGAGAAGGGTGTCAGTGCCCCCACCACCCCGCTCCCCACAAAGCCGCCTGACGGTACAGAGCCAGGGAGAGAAGATGCTCCTGGTACCGCCTCCGCCCCTCCGCTTTCCCCTTCCACCTTTCTGCTCCCCCTCCCTTCTCCTGCCCTCTCCTATGCCCCCCTCTGTCCCCATGACCCTTAAGGTCAAGGTGATCAGTCACCTGCTCCTCTCCACATCTCTGAGCGGGGCTGCCCTCCTCTGGTGTCGACTGGCCCCGTCCCTTCTCCTGTCGCAGGGCCGTGGCCACAGCCGCCTCTGCTCCACTGAAGGGCGGGTCTCACTTGAATGGGGCAGAGGCTGAACTATCATTTCCTCATTTGCTTTAAAAACAAACACATCATGGTGTTTCTGATAAAAGGAGAACAACTCTCAGGCCAGGCCTCTGGGCCTCCGGGAAGTACCTGGGTAGACCCAGTCCATGCCCCTCCAGCCCCTGACTTCTGCTCAGACTTTCGGCCACAAGCCCTGCTAACTGAACTCCTAAGGGACCAACTGACAAGGCATTCATTCAGTAATTCAACAACTACTGGTTGGGCACCTTTTGGTGCCAGGTGCTACTCGGGGCCCCAGGATGGATATACAAGGTGGAGCAACAAATCAGAGATCCCTTAAAAAACAAAAACAGATCCTTGCCCTCAAGTAGCTTCCATTCTAGGGGGGCCGGGGGGACAGATGATAATAAAAGTAAGCACATTTGGGACTTCCCTGGAAGTCCAGTGGTTAAGACTTCCACGCTTCCACTGCAGGGGGCACAGGCTGGATTCCTGCTCAGGGAACTATGATCCCACACACCTCTGGAGGTGCAGCTCCCTCCCCGCAAAAGCACATTCTATAGCGCTCTAGAATGTGGTGGGTTCCAGAGAACAGCAAGCCGGAAAGAGGGGAAGGGCGGGTGCAGTGGGGTTGGAGAGGGAGGGTACCATCTACCAGGAAGTCATCTCTAAGAAGGGGATACACAGAAAGGACACGAAGGAGGCGGTGGAGCAGTATGTGTCCAGACAAGGGCCTGCGTGGCCAGAGCCCAGAAAGCAGGAGGAGGGGAGGGGAGGGGAGGCAGTGGAGTAGCCGTGCTGAGTAGGGGCCTGGCGTTGTGGGCAGAGCGTTGAGGGGATGGGCAGCAGAAGGCTTGACCTGATTTACTCTTCAGAGGGTCGTTTGCTGTGTTGAGAAGTGAGGGGATGGGGATCAAGGGTAGAATCCTAGAGAGTCATTAGACTGGTTCTGGGATCCAGAGGAGAGATTGGGTGATAGCCAGGAGGCCTGGCCAAGGGGTCAAGATGTATTCTGATGGTCAGGCCAACAGCTATTGCTGACGGATGGGAGCGGGTGGGAAAGAGGGAGCTGCGGAAGATCACTTCCAGGTTTTGGGTCTGAGCAACGGAAAGATTGGTAAAGTCAAGGGCAGCCTTCCAATTACTAATTACTATCAGTGGGAGCAAGAGGTTGGGCCTGAAACAGTGGATGTTAAGGAATGGAAGAGCCAAGAGTTTGGAAAGGTTCTCTCTGTGTATTTGAATTCCCCAGGAATCGTGGCAAGTGCAGAAAGGAGTGCAGCAGGAACCAGCTGCGAGAGTCTTCAGGGGAGGGTGGGCGTTTCCTAGGTCATTGTAACTCAAGGCTGGTGTTTAGGGAGGGAGCGGGGAGAGTGGTCTAGGAACAGTGAGAGGATGCCCACCCTCGCCATCCACAACCAGTGCGGGGAAGGCTGTAAGTGCGTACAAGCACTGCCCAGGGCAGGGGAGGCTGGTGTCCATTAGGCGCAGAAGGTGAGACGTGGGAGGAAAGCTAAAGGATTTGGTGCTGAGTCCACCATCCTTCAAGAGGGGTGGTGGCACACAAAGGAGGCCTTTCAGAGCCTTAGAAAGGGTGAGCCAGGAAAATGAGGGTGACCGGGAGCCTGGAGTCTTCCGTGAGGCTGCCATGAACAGAAGACAATGTTTGGAGGCAGTCATCTGGTTGACGGACAGATTCAGAGCGCACACAAAGAAGTCTTGATGACTGTTCCCTCCCCTCTCCACTCCTAAAACCCACTTCGAAATCCCCAGGGTGAGGCTCTGGACCATTCATAAGCATCACTTGGAAGGGGGCTGCTCTAAGGAAGCACCATGCAGAAAATGATTCTCTCCTGGTTCTGGAGGCAGAAGTCTGAAGCCTTGATCGTGGGGGCTGTGGTAGTCCTTGGCATCCCCTGGCTTGTGACAGCATCGCTCCAAATTCTGCCTCTGTGTTTACAAGACCTGTGTGTATGTGTCTTTGTCTGTTCTCTTGTTGTGTGTGTGTGTGTTAGCTGCTCAGGCATGCCTGACTCTTTGCAACCGGATGGATTGTAGCCCACCAGGCTCCTCAGTCCATGGACTTTTCCAGGCAAGAATACTGGAGTGGGTTGCCATTCCCTTCTTCAGGGGGTCTTCCCCACCCAGGTATCGAACACAGGTCTCCTGCATTGCAGGTGGCTCCTTACCACCCGAGCCACCAAGGAATCCCCTTCTCTCATAAGGGCCCACCCTAAACCAGCATGGGTTACTGGAGTCCATCTATAAGGACCCCATTTCCAAATAAGGTCCCGTTCACAAGTACCTGGGGTTAAGGCTTGAATACATCTTTTTTGGAGGACTCAGTTCAACTTTCAGCAGGTAGGCTGCCTATCCAAAGTCAGATCCGTGGGCCCCAGCTCAGATCTAACGGATTGGGCCTCCAGGGTTGGAGCCTCAATCTCCAAGCATCTGGGCGATCACAGAAACAAGCAGGGTCGATCTCCAAGGCCTCTGAGCCCAGCTGGGCAGTAGCCCCACTGCCCTGGCCTGGGCACAGCCCTGAGAGGGTCCTTCTTTCTTTAGCAACAGTGGGAGGCTCTGCAGAGCCACTGGATCAGCCCCACCCTGGCCAGGCTCAACTTCCGGTCCCAGTCCCCAGGGTATCCTTGTCACCCGACCAGATTCTGAGTGAGTCATCCTATCATTCAGATGTTCAGACACAGTTGATGAATTTTAATTAAGTGATAGGCCACTTGTTATCTGTGGGGGTGGGCTAGATGCGTTAACTAAATAATCAATAGGGGAGAAGGACACTCGTTATCTGTGGGGGTGGGCTAGATTCGTTAACTAAATAATCAAAAGGGGAGAAGGACACAAGCCTTGTCAGAATAAAAAGTGAAAGCTCTGATCTGTAGGAAACGAAAATAGAAAGTGGCTCCTGTCTCTGAACTTATGTAAATCAGGCTTCTATTAATGGCCACCGAAATGGAAATGAAGCTGGGCCAGCTTTTTCTTTCCACTTTTGTCAAGTCAGGGTAATTTCCTCACAACGAAGGGGGCGAAAAATATCATCACCTTTAAGCCTGGTCCCACATTTCCCCAGGGAGGAAGATTCTGGCCCCAAGAGCGTCTCTGGGCAGAGAGCCGTTGGCAGTTTGACCCGAGTCACACTGATGAAATTGTTGGTAGCAGTCGGTAAACTGGTGCCCCAGAGGGTAGATTAAACTGTCGATAGCGCTTTACTTAACTTTTTCTTTGCACAAAAGAGTGTTTGGAAAAAAGTATGGGAAAAAATTGAGAATTCTCATGAAGTTTAGAAAGAGGCTCAGATGGGAAAAAATTTGTGATGACTGAGCAACCCTGGGCAAGGGGAGAATCCTGGTTCAGCGAGCCTGTTGCTGGTGGTCTAGACCAGTTTCCCAGCGTTGACACTATTGCCACTGGGGCCGGGTAGTTTTTTAATAGGGGCTGCCCTGTGCATCGTAGTGGGTTTAGCAACTTCCCTGGCCTCTCCCCAGCTCGATGCCAGGAGCACCCTGCCCCTCATTGGTGACAACCAAAACTGTCCCCAGACACAAAAATGTCCTTGGAGGCAGGATCACTCCAGGTTGAGAACCACTGGTGGAGAAAGAAATATACTTAGTGGTCAGAAACTTTAGGATCCCTAGAACATGTCTCTGAAGAACATCATATTCTAGTTTCTTCCAATTTTCTGCTCCGTGAGTAGTTTTCTGATCACAGCACTTCCAGAGCCAACGTTCCTGGCAGGATGAAGATGATGTATGAAGTATATATTTGGATTTCATACACCCATCTCTACCCCTGCCCAAGCACCCCCTCCACATTCTCCTCAAAAAGTCTGATAGGTACCCACCATGCATCATCCAGCCCTCTCTCCCAAGCCCCGACTCAGAAGGCATCTTTGTTTAATCCTGATCACTGTCAGAGAATTCATGTGGGCAAGCCCAGGTCAAAAGGAAGATCTCAGAGATGCTTGGATTTTGTGCTCAGTCGTGTCCGACTCTTTGCAACCCCATGGACTGTAGTCCGCCAGGCTCCTCTGTCCGTGGGGATTCTCCAGGCAAGATTACTAGAGAGGGTTGCCATGCCCTCCTCCAGGGGATCTTCCCAACCCAAGGATCGAACCCAGGCCTCTTGCATCACAGGCAGATTCTTTTACCGCATGAGCCATCAGGGAAGCGCTGCATTGGGTCTTAAGTTATAGCACGTGGGATCTAGTTCCCTGACCAGGGATTGAACCCAGGCCCCCTCCACTGGGAGCCCAGAGTCTTAGCAGCTGGACTACCCGGGAAGTCCCAAGATGCTTGCTACATCAAAATCAACTTTAGGATCTGCCTACAAAACAGAGAAGTTACTCGCAAGCAGAGAGGCTGTGTGGATGGGTGAATGCCTGCTGTGAGCGGCTACAGGGTGTGTTTGGGTCCTGGGTCCAGGGAGGAGTGTTCTCTGGGTGTTGTGGGCATCTGCTCTCTCTGCGTTTCTGAAGTCCTTGCCTTTCCTAAAGTGGCCTGTTTCTCTAGTTGCGTCCCTCCCCTCTGAGTTTGGGATCCGTCCACCATAGCATCTCTTGTGGTCTGGATCATATCCACCTGCCTCCTGCCTTCTGACTGTCCCTTTGAATCAGATGTTGATCCTCTGGGAGCAGGATCCTGGCCACCACCCCCACAGCCCATGTCCCCAGAGTAGGTGTGGTGATGTCCAGTTATTTTTGCAGTAAACATCTTTGTGTTAGGCATCGTCACCACATACCTAATTAACTAGCTGGCCAGAAGGCAATTTTGCCATATGACTATAAAAAGTAAATAAAAGAGGGACATTTAAAAGGACACAATGAACCATGAAAAATGAAAAAATACTTTGGTATGAAATAGAGAATATTGTAATATATTTAAAACTTATGTAGGAACTTCCCCGGTGGTCCAGTGGTTAAGACTCTGTACTTCTAATGCAGGGGCAAGGATTCGGTCCCTGGTTAGGGCACTAAGATCCCACATGCCATGTGGCAGCAGAAATTTTTTTTTAAATGTGTGTAGATTCATGGCCTGGAGAAGGCAATGGCAACCCACTTCAGTATGCTTGCCTGGAGAATCCCAGGGACGGAGGGGCCGGGTGGGCTGCCGTCTATGGGGTCGCACAGAGTCAGACACGACTGACGTGACTCAGCAGCAGCAGCAGCAGAGTCATGGCCATGCAGCATAAATAACTGACTTTATTTTGTGGGTTATATCTAAGCACTTGTCTTCCAAGTCTTTTGTTCATAACATTTTATCCTCCCCTCTCTCCACTATCCATTGATTCATCTCCTCATTCAGCATCACACTTTTTCTTGTTTACTAAAATGTTTTCATTCATTAAGAGAGGTATCAGTTTCCAAACAGTAGGGTGCAGAAGTGAAGAGGAGCTAAAAAGCCTCTTGATGAAAGTGAAAGAGGAGAGCGAAAAAGTTGGCTTAAAGCTCAACATTCAGAAAACGAAGATCATGGCATCTGGTCCCATCACTTCATGGGAAATAGATGGGGAAATAGTAGAAACAGTGTCAGACTTTATTTTTTTGGGCTCCAAAATCACTGCAGATGGTGACTGCAGCCATGAAATTAAAAGACGCTTACTCCTTGGAAGAAAAGTTATGACCAACATAGATAGTATATTCAAAAGCAGAGACATTACTTTGCCGACTAAGGTCCATCTAGTCAAGGCTATGGTTTTTCCTGTGGTCACATATGGATGTGAGAGGTGGACTGTGAAGAAGGCTGAGCGCCGAAGAATTGATGCTTTTGAACTGTGGTGTTGGAGAAGACTCTTGAGAGTCCCCTGGACTGCAAGGAGATCCAACCAGTCCGTTCTGAAGATCAACCCTGGGATTTCTTTGGAAGGAATGATGCTAAAGCTGAAGCTCCAGTACTCTGGCCACCTCATGCGAAGAGCTGATTCATTGGAAAAGACTCTGATGCTGGGAGGGATTGGGGGCAGGAGGAGAAGGGGACGACAGAGGATGAGATGGCTGGATGGCATCACGGACTCGATGGACGTGAGTCTGAGTGAACTCCGGGAGATGGTGATGGACAGGGAGGCCTGGCGGGCTGCGATTCATGGGGTCGCAAAGAGTCGGACACGACTGAGCGACTGAACTGAACTGAACTGAACTGAGGGTGCTGTTCATAACAGAGCTTGCACTGTGCTGGGGAGAACTTTTACACTGTTGTGTACTCTTGGCACACTGTCACATGTCTGTTGATAGACGTTCCAAAGTTCTACAGGAAATGGGGGTTTACCTCTGTGCTTTCAAATCACCAAAGGATTTGCAAACTGATATGTTATCGTTTTCTAGTATAATATGCCATCTGGCTTTATCCTCTCATTTCACACTTTCAGTTTTACCACTGCATTTTCCGTCAAGTCAATATTACATAGCTGTTATCATCCGTTACTTTAAGACCATCACATCTATACTTGTCACTGTATAGTCGCATGGGCTAAGATTTATGTAATATAAACATGGGAGTCCTGTATCAACAGAGAAATGAAACCCAGTGTCAATCAGTTATTTTATCTTTTATGGCAGAATTGCCCTATGGCCAATTTGTTATGAAATGAAAATGTCTGTAGTGGAAGTGCCCGCAGCAAAGATGTGTATGGCGGAGATGTTTACCGTGAAGGTACCAGAGTAGATCTGGATGAAGAAACCTCTGATCTCTGATCTCAGAAGGTGGACAGCTCCTCGACGCCTCCAGGCCACTGCCAAGGATCAGGCTTGAATGCTGGGCCAGCTTGTCAGGTGCCTGGTCCACTTTGTACCTCCTTTGTCCCCATCCTGGGAGGAAATCCCCAGCTTCAGGGTGTCCTCAATGAACACCGAGACCACACGACTCAAGGTTCACCACTTTATCACAGATGCAGGGAGCAGATGCCACCCTCCAGCATGTAGCCGAGAGCGACTGCTTTGTTCAGCCAACAGATAGTTGACCTTCTGGTCCCCTGCCTCAGTCCAGGGAGGTGGTGAGAAGCAGGACTAGCAGAGCACCCGGCCCCTGCAAGAGCGGACAAAACTGTTGACTCCAGAAGTTGAATCCAGTGTCAGCCCTCCCCACCCGCGTTCCAGATTTCTCCATGTTTCCTACTGACGTTCTCATTTCATTTCTGTAGTAATGTTCTGAGCAGAAAGAGTTGAAACCCAAAGGGTGGACTTTTTCTCCAGCAGTTTCTCTTTTCTTTAAAAAATTGAGGTGAAATTCACCTGACACAAAGTTAACCATTTTAAAGTAATAATTCAGTAGCATTTTTAGTCCATTTCCCAAAAGGAAACCCCATACCCGTCAAGCAGTCCCTCTTCATTGCCCCTCCCCTGGCCCCTATTAACCACTAATCAGCTTTCTGACTCTGGGGATTTTTATTTATTTATTTATAATAATAATAATAATAATTATTATTATTTTGGCCACACTGTGTGGCACACGGGATCTTAGTTCCCTGTGGAAGCACAGAGTCTTAAGCACTAAACCACCAGGAAATTCTCTGGGGATTTTTAAAGTTCTGGCTATTTCACATGAATGGAGTCATACAATATGCGGCCTCTTGGGTCTGACTTATTTCACTCAGTATAATGTTTTTAAGATTCATTCATAGTGTATTAATAGCAGGTGTCACGGCTTCATTCCTTTTTTATGGCTGAATACTATTTCATCTTAGAGATGGATCACACTTTGTTTATTCATCATCCACTGTTGGACATCTGGCCTGTTCCCACCTTTTGGCTGTCGTGAATAGTGCTGCTGTGAACATGTGTGTACAAGTATCTGTTAGCGTCCTTATTTTCAATTATTTCGATATATCTCTTGGAGTGGAATTGCTGGGTCATATGGTAGTTGGAGAAGGGCATGGCTACCCACTCCAGTATTCTTACCTGGAGAATCCCCATGGACAGAGGAGCCTGGCAGGCTACAGTCCATGGGGTCGCAAAGAGTCGGACATGACTGAGTGACTTTCACTTCTTCACTTCACTTCAAGGTAATTCTTTAATTTTTTGAGGAATTGCCAAACCAGCATTTTCTTGATAAACATTGGTTTCCTTCTTCCTCTTAGGACTGTCTCACTTCCCAGAAGTCATCTTGAAGAGACCTCCTAAATTTTACTCATTGTTAACCTGAAATTCAAAATTAACTGAGTGTCCTGCATTTTTAGTTGCTAAATCTGGCAACGCAGAATATACTGCACGAGAATAAAATCAAATATGAAACTGTATGGTACACACTGCAAGTGGGGTAGAAGCTCAGATACAAGATGGAGGGAGTGATCCAGACTGCTGCCTGGAAGAGACAGTAATCAGTCCGGCCTCTAGGCTCATTGTTGCTGTTTAGTCACTGAGTCGTGTCTTTGCGACCCCGGGGACTGTAGCCAGCCAGGATCCTCTGTCCATGGGATTTTCCCGGCAAGAATACTGGAGTGGGATTTCCTTCAACTGGCATTGCCATTTCCTTCTCCAGGGAACTTTCCCGACCCAGGGATTAAACCCCCATCTCCTGCTTGGCAGGCGGACTCTTTACCACCGTATTAGGCATCATGTAATAAGGCAATTTGCTGGGGAGAGGGTGTTAAAGTGTCCCAACCTCACCTGTGCTCTTGCCCTCTCCCACCTTGCCAGAGCTGGTGCCCCAGCTGCAGGCTGACTGCACCCTGCTGGACGGCAGACCAGGCCTCAGGGTAGAGGTGTTCTGCGGGCATCCTTGGGCAGCCCACCTACAGACTGGTCAGGAGGGACGGGCTCACCCACACGCTGCAGACTCTGAACCCGGGGGGAGTCTGTCAACTTCTCCTTCCCACCAAAGCAGACGTCAGACTAGTTCTGGTGCCAGGCTGAAAATGACATCGGTGTCCAACACAGTCCCTTCACACTGGTACTCCCAGGTAAGAGGGCCCCTTGGTTTCTAGAAGGGCAGCTGCCACTTCTGGTAGGTCAGTGGGAGGTGCCGAGAGCAGGGAAGGGGGCCCTGATGTGGCCATGCCTACCCTGGCCTGGCCTAACACAGGTCCAGCCCAGCTGCCCCCGCCTCCTTCACAGGAGAGCTGCACCAGGGACCCATCTTCGTGCTGGTTGGCACCCTCATCTCCATCATAGCCTTCTTTTCTTGGACACTGATCTGGATCAAGCAAAGCAGGTAGGAAACGGGTGCTGGATGTGGGGGAGCAGTGCACTGCTGGTGGCCTGAGGGGACCCACGGGGGCGCCTGGCTGGGCAGAGCTGGTGGGGATTGGTAGGGCAGGGCTGCTGCTGTGATTGGGCAGGACCCTCTGGGGCCTTCCTGGGACAGACCCCTCCCCTATCTCTACTCTGCTGTAGCTCCTCTCTGAAGTGCCCACATAACAGACATGGGAAACCCACATAAGTTACCTATATAACCAACATCTCAGACATAGAAATTTCTCAGATGCTAAAACCCACCACCACATGGAAGAAATTAATTATGTGATGACCATGGGCTTATAACCCTGGGACCTTCTGGTGCCCAAGGATTGATAAGGCTAACCTCTGTGACACCAACCTGTTCCCTCAGCCTCGCCAATCAGAGAACTGATCACATACCCTCCTGAGACCCTCTCCCTCCCCGTGGCCCATAGTGTTTGGTGAAACTCTTTGAGGAGTTCAGGGTTTGGGGCGGGGTCAGGGGTGGAGGCAGGGGGCATGGTCCTCCTCCCTTCTTCTTGCATGGCCCAGCAATAAACCTTTCTTTGCTCCAAACTCCAACATCTTGGTTTGTTTGGCCTCAGTGTGCGTTGGGCACACGTAACACCGTCCGGGCAACAAAAGGGCCATATTGCTTAGGCATGACTTGCCAAAGCTTACTAAGGGCTGAGTGTGTGTCAAGGGCCCATGACGCTCATTGGCGGCTTTATCTGACCCTGATCATGCTCTAGCCGCTTTACAGTGGGGTCTGCGGCCTCTGGTAGGGGCGCTCTCCCATGTTGCCAACCATCTGAGGAGGACGAGGCCACCCGGGACCAGGGTGGGCCAGGGACTTCTACCCTCCATGGGAACCCTGTCCGTCTTTCCAGCTGGTGACTGGAGACAGGGGCTGGATTTCCTGGAACCCTTTCTCCAAGGCCATGACTTCACTGACTTGTAAAGTTGTTGCAGGAAGGGGGACCCCCTCCAGGGCCCGAAGGTGGGCTCTTGTCTAACACTTGGAAATAAACTGTCCAAGGAGTCACACGTGCTGACAAAGCAAGAGACTTTGTTGGGAAGGAGTGCCCGGGAAGAAGGCAGCAGGGCGAGGGAACCCAGGAGGACTGCTCTGCCACTGGGCTTGCAGTCTCGGGTTTTATAGTGATGGGGTTAGTTTCTGGGTTGTGTCTGGCTGATCCCTCTGACTCAGGGTCCTTCCTGGTGGCGTGTGGGTCACTCAGCCGAGACGGACGCCAGCGAGAAGGATGCTGGGAGGTTGGTAGGACATATGGAGAGTCATCTCCTTTCTCCTTTTGACCTTTCCCGAATTCTCTGGGCTGGCGGTAACTTGCTGGTTCGGCATTCCTTACCAGGACCTCCTGTTGTAAGAAAACCCATGTACATGACCTTTGTGCTGTCCAACCCCAGGCGCCGCCAGTCTGTGTGCTGCACCTGCCTGGCCTTTGGCAGGGATCACCTCTGCCTCCTGAGCTTGTCGCCTCCAGTGGTTCCTAAGACACTGCTGCCTCCTGGTCCTCCTCCCCACGCCTGTGTTAGCAAGCCTGTCACCCTAGAATCACACCCCTGCCCCTCTCTCAAACAGCAACCAACTACTCTTATCTAAGTCTCAGGAGGAAGCGGCAAAGAAAAAAAAAAAAAGAACCAGTTAACACCAACAAGACCCGAATTAACACCAACAAGACCCACAATGGGTTTTGAGGATTAGACTTCCAATAGATCTAGAGCTTATTATATGCTCTATACATTACCTAGAAGACACACCCACCAGCGCTAGGATGGTTGACAATCGCCATGACGATCACTGGAAAAGCCTCTACAAGGACTGAAAAGAAGAGCTGCATCAGTTTCAGGTCCAAACCACACCCCTGTTCTTGGATAAAATATTCCTCTTGCTCTTTCCAAACCCTCTCTTTTACTCCAACCCTCCTATATATTTAGTGTCTCCATCGGAATTGGCTTGAATTGATTTACAAACCAGGTTCCCACTTCTTCAGTCTTTGGCCACTGAATAAAGCTGGTGCTGTACCAGTCACAGCACTGGTTTTATTAGTGTCTGTGCAAACCCAAACAATAAAAGAAGCTCCCTGGCTGAGACAGGGGGGTCTCAGCCCAGGCTAGGACCCCCAGTGTGGACCTGGTTGACCAATTTGGTAATACCTGGTCAGCCTCTTCAGTGGGCTTTCTCCAGAAGTCTGTCCTTGAAACTCTCCTTGTCTTACCTCCAGGTCTCCTCTTCCCAAATCTGTGCTTTCCAGACCCCAGGCTCATGGGTGGGCCATGTCGGCTCTCTGAGCCTGTTTCCCCTTTTATAATATGAGGTGTAGAGACCAGGGGCCAGTGCTTACTTTCCAAGTGATTCAATGTCCCCCTTTATTTAGTGGGGTGACTAAGCCTCCTGCCCCTCCTCCTGCCTAGGGCATTGATGCACTTGGCACCAATAAAATCTCTGGAGGCCTTGGGAAGGGGATGACTGGGAGGTGTGCTAGCCTCACCAGGAGGCTCAGCCCCTTTGTCATCAAGGTTGGGACCAGAAGATGTGGGCTGGGTACAGCCCCGAGGAGAGAGAGCCCTGGGCCTTGCTCCCTATGGAAGGACCCTTCATTTGAAGAAATGAAATGAAGAAAAGAATGATGGAAAAGCCCACCAGCCTAGATCTTGCAGCCCTGGGGTTCCTCATCAAACATACATGGTGCTAGTTTGAGGGTTTTAGGATGGGATGGGGGCGGTGGCGGGAGAAGGGAGGTTCTAGGAGGAGGGGGCTCTGTGAGCCCCTGCCTCAGCTGCTTGTCACCCTCCATCCAGGTCTGGGAAGAGGGTGGGGTGGAATGTGAAGGCCCAGAGGCACCAACACACTCAGGGCCACTGCCTCCCCCCCTCCTCCTCCCTGGAGTGGCGCCCCATCTCCTGATGGCATCTGGCCCCACCTCCCACCTCTGTCCAGCTCACCTGGAAGACTCCGGGCCCCACCTGGCCAGTACCCCCTCATTAAGCCTTACTTGCAACCAGGATGGCTGGAACTCCTCCCTGACGAGTCAGCCTGAGGCCCCTGGAGAACTAGCCCCCAACCCCCAAACTCAACCCCTACTCCCCACCCACTCACCAGACAGTCATTCCAGTTTGGAGGCTCTGAGCCATTTCCGGAAAGAACTGGATTAAACTCTGCCCCCTGCCTGTCACCCTGGGAACTTCCTTTCTGTCTGCACACCAGCTTGGAGCCTGGAAGTCGGCCCACACAAAGCCCTCCCTACAAAGCCTCCGGGCTGGGCTGGGTCCGGGAAGATTGGGAGGGGCCGTGGTGTTGGAGAAGACTCTTGAGAGTCTTTTGGACTGTCAGGAGATCCAACCAGTCCATCCTAAAGGAAATCAGTCCTGAATATTCATTGGAAGGACTGATGTTGAAACTGAAACGCCAGTACTTTGGTCACGTGATGCGAAGAACTGACTCATTTGGAAAGACCCTGATGCTGGGAAAGATTGAAGGCAAGAGGAGAAGGGGACAACAGAGGATGAGATGGTTGGATGGCATCACTGACTCAATGGATATGAGTTTGAGTAAACTCCGGGAGTTGGTGATGGATAGGGAGGCCTGGTGTGCCGCGGTTCATGGGGTCGCAAAGAGTCGGACACGACTAAGCAACTGAACTGAACTGTGGTCTCGACCCCCTCGCAGGCTTAGCTCCAGAGAGGAGGAAAGAGTGACCAGGCGGGGAGGAGTCCAGACTGTGGCCCCGGGGCCGGGGTAGAACAGGGGAGAAGAAAGGGGGTGCATAGGAGCCTGGGTCGTGGACAGGTGGGACCCAGACGGACGTCTAGCGGAGATTCCTGAAGGAGGAGGCGGGGATGCAAGGACAAAGAGTGGCTGGAGCAGAGGGGCGAGCCCTCCTTGCGACCCTCCCTTCCCAGGGACTCTCTGAACCCTTTCCAGCAGCTCTGCGGGCCAGCATCGCAGAGGGACGAGACCCCGGCCGAGACATGGGCTGGACAATGAGCCGGCGGCCGCTGGACTGATTTCGGTCGCTGGCAGCGCAGGCCAGGCCAGGCTAGGCCAGGCCGTCGGGGCCCCGCGGCCGCCTCGGCACCGCCGCTCGCCTTGGGCGGCACTTTGCCCTCGGTCCCTGGGGCGGCTCTGGCCACGCCCCCGGGGAGGAGTCGAGTCGGGGGCGGGGAGGCCGCCTGGCTCCTCGGCGGTCCGCGGCGGCGGTGGCGGCGGCGGCGGCGGCTACGGCAACATGGAGAGCGGGGCGTACGGCGCGCCCAGGGCGGGCGGCTCCTTTGACCTGCGACGCTTCGTGACGCAGCCGCAGGTGTTGGTGCGCGCCGTGTGCTTGGTGAGCCAGGGTGCGGGGCCGCGGGGACCCTCCTTCGTCGTCAGGCCGGGGGCGGCGAGGGCGAGGGGGCCTCCGCGCGCCTGAGAGCGCGACAGGTGGCAGCGGCCGAGGCCCGGGGGTGGGAACGGCGCGCGCGGGGCGGGCGAGCGGGGCCCGGGACCCTGCAGCCGCTCACCACCACCCGCACCCCGGGGCCCCGCCGGCCCCCCTACTCCGATCCCTGCCGCCCCCCACCCCGGGCCCTGCCACCCCCACCTCTGGGCCCGGGCACCGGGTGGCCCGGGAGGCGCCGCCGGGAGCAGGCCCATCGCCCTGCTGGCAGTGGGAGGAGTTTGAGGCGGCTCCAGGACAGGTGGCCAGCAGTGCCGCGGCTCCCAGCCTGGGGGAATTCATCCGGAGGGGGGCTTTCCGAAGCCACGTGGGGTGCAGGGGGTTGCGGGGGAAGGCCTGGACGCCCTGAAACAGAGCCTGTCTTCCACTCAAAAGCAGCCCATGGGTCTGCTTCCCCACCCAAGGTCAAGTGACCCTAGTCTGTGTCCCTCCCCCTGAGCTGGGTGAGCCGCTCCAGCACCAGGTTACTGGGGCAGGGGGTTGGTTGGAGGTCCCCTGTGCTTGGACAACCAGAGCTCAAAGCTGGACAAGGTGTTAGGGAGCCTGCAGGGAGAGGACTGGGCCTAAGGTAGCCACCCGCACCTGCCTGGGGCTGGAGCCCTGTGAGTTGCCCTGGTGACACCCTCAACCGCACTCTGCCTGACCCGGGGGGTCTGACCCCAGGAGCAGATGCCCATGTTTCGGGATGGCAGTGCCAGGAGTCAGGCTGGCACACTGCTCCCAGCATCCAGAGTTCCGGCTTCATCTCCAGCTGGGGGTGGGGCTTGTGACTGCCAGCTCCAGAGCCTATTGAGAGGGCCTTGTGCAGACAGGCAGGGCAGGCGGGGGAGAGGTCTGGGCTAGTCCCCGAAGGAGCCAGGTGTCCAGACTCATATACGGCAGGGTTGGGCGGTAGCCTTTCAGTTTGGGGTGGAGACAGGTGATGTGAGGCTGTTCCCAAGGGCCTGGAGCCCCTCCCAGAGTTGTGGGTGCTGCACCCTCTTGACCCCCTACCCCAGTGCCTCCAGCATCTGAGTACAGAGCTATGTCCACAGGCCTGCTGGGCAGACCCACCTGAGGTGCCTGTGTGGGTAGGACCAGCTATGGGCAGAAGCCAACGGGGATTCCCTGGGAGGCCAGGGGCCAGGATGCCAAAGAGCCCAGAATTCTTTGTAGGAGGAAAACTGGTCAAACTGGGGAGCCCAGCCTGGAGCAGGGAAGAGTTGGAGGGGGCTGTGGGAGTTGGCAGTCTGGGGACACAGTTTCAGTTCAGAGGCATGGTTTTCCTGAAGTGGGAGGAGTTCTCCATCACTGGGTGTTCAGGCAGAGGCTGGGTGCTAGAGAGGTGACTCAGGCAGGTGGTGATCAGGGGGTGAGACTCCAAGCTTGGGTTACTCTGACTTTGTGACCCATCCTGCTTAAAACTCACAAGTGGGAGTGGTCAGGCAGAGCCATCCCCCAGGCAGACAGCGGGGTGGGCAGTGCCCTCCCAGGAGATCCCCCTGCACTCCCCACTGTCCTCAGTCCAGGAATCTCCAGGAATCCATGCCCCTTATAACAGATGTCTGGAGAAGGGAGTGGGGAGGGGACTCGCTCCCCAAGTTCAGGAAAGGCTGGGTCACCGACCTCCAGCAGGGGAACAGCAGGAGCGGGGAGGCCAATGTCCCCTCCCATCAGGGCCCCGCTCCATGTGCTGCCTGGGGGTGTGGCCCACGAGGGTGGCATTCACTCAGCCCTTCCGCTGCCTCCTCCTCAGGTCTTCGCCTTGATCGTGTTCTCATGCATCTTCGGCGAGGGCTATAGCAACACCCATGATTCCCAGCAGCAGTACTGTGTCTTCAACCGCAACGAGGACGCGTGCCGCTACGGCAGCGCCATTGGGGTGCTGGCCTTCCTGGCCTCAGCCTTCTTCTTCGTGGTCGACATCTACTTCCCCCAGATCAGCAATGCCACTGACCGCAAGTACCTGGTCATCGGTGACCTGCTCTTCTCAGGTATCGGCCAGCTGGCTGCACCTCCACTTGATCTTGGGGTGAACGGGAGCAGCAGTGTTCCCAGAAGCTCTAGGGGGCTGTGCTGGCTGGGGAGGGGTGGGAGCAGCCCCGGGTTTCCTGACCTCACCCACAGTCAGGCTGGCACACAAGGATTTCTCACCGTCTGCTGAAACCCCCTGGAGCTGAGTGGGGCTTGGAGCAGAGCCCCAGAGATAGCGTCCTGTCCCCACCCCAGCTTCTGAATTAGCACTTCTACACCCCTGGAGGCTTCTCGCTCCCAGGGGGCCCCTGTCCTCCTGCCGCTCTGTGGAGCTAACCCTCCCCTCCTGGCCTTCGCCCCAGCTCTCTGGACCTTCCTGTGGTTCGTTGGCTTCTGCTTCCTCACCAATCAGTGGGCGGCCACCAAGGTGAACGATGTGGTTATAGGAGCCGACTCAGCCCGGGCGGCCATCACCTTCAGCTTCTTCTCCATCTTCTCCTGGGTAAGTGGACCCAGGGTCCTGGTGTCTCTGGTGAAGGGTGGTGCAGGGCTGAGGAACCCAAACCTCGGGGCTCCCTGCAGGGCCTGCTGGCCTTCCTGGCCTACCAGCGCTACAAGGCTGGAGTGGACGAATTCATCCAGAACTACGTGGACCCCACTCCGGACCCAAGCACAGCCTACGCCTCCTACCCAGGCATGCCTGCGGACACCTACCAGCAGCCGCCCTTCACCCAGAACGCCGAGAGCACCGAGGGCTACCAGCCGCCCCCTGTGTACTGAGCTGCAGCCAGGACGGTTTGGGGAGGGAGGAGAGTGCCTGGGGGGCCTCCCCTCCTCCCCGGCTCCTCCCCCAGGGCTTGGCTCCTAGAGCCTCTGGCCCCTCTCTATGCACCTGGCGCCTGTCCGAACTGACACAGGGCCTGGAGAGAGAGCCCTGAAGTGCCTATGCCCCAAGGGCTTCACCCACCACTCCTCGAGGGCATTTTTTAGGAAAGGGTTTTTAGCTAGACACATTTTGTTGCTTTTAATGACCGGCATCCCCACCGGGAATAGCTCCAGGTGCCCGACATGCTCTTTTGACAAGTGCCTTAGCTTCTCCCCAGCCCGGGAGCCGGGCCTATGTCCAGGCGCCGGTGGCGGCAGCCATTTCGGGTTTTCTGCCAAAGTCGAGGCTGCAGGGCCTTCTCTCTCCTGCCGTGGGCACTGGGCCGGGGCTCCTTCCCTCCTCACTCAGGTTTGTTCCGCCCCAGCCCCCTGCCTGCTCTGTGGGCGGCTGGCTGTGCTCACTGCTGAAGTGTGTGCTCGCTTGGACCTGTGGTCACACTCTGTGCCAGTGCCTCTGGGTCACCTTCCTGGCAGCTGAGGGGCTGGTGCCCAGCCCGGGGGACCCTGTCTCTGATCCCGCCCTGTGGCCGCAGGGAGGGGCTTTGCCTGACAACACCCAGCTTTATGTAAATATCCCAGGTCTGTCAGGAGGTGCCCACAGCCCCCAGGCTGCTCTGAATGTATATTACAAAGCCTTGGGGGAAGGACGCACAGCACCCTTGGATTCTGTTAGACTAATTCTGGAGATGGAATAAATGGTTTTCTCATTCATAGTCTCCATTGTCATTAGTGGGGCCTCTCCCAGTTCCACCGAGGTACAAGGTGCAAGCTGCAGCTGAGGCCTTATGGAACCTAAGTTGTGGCAACCTGCCCCTCCACTGCCCAGCAACTCCCCCCACCCCCACCCCGCCTGGGGTCTCATGCCTCACGCTGCCCTCCATCAGCATCTTAAAATAGCAACTGTGCTCAGCTTGTAAACAACACAGCTTTTCTGGGCCGCCTTGCCAGGGTCCTGGCATGCCCCTGGAGGGGCAAGGGTCCTCTGCTTCCTGTAGACAGGACTCAGAACCCCTGCAGCCCATCTCAGACCCTTGGGGAGCCAACCTAACTGCCCAGCCCACGCCAGGGAACGAGCTCCCCTCAGGCAGGAGGCCAGGACCCACGAGGCAACTCTGGACTTCCCCTTTCGAGCAGTGAGAGGGAGCTGTCAAAAGTGGACCCCAATAGTTTCAAAACCCCAAGTAAAAACTAATAGGGTTTGGGGATTATGGTCTGACTGTGGTACTACACCTCTGTAACCTGGGACCAGCCACAAGCCAGTGGGAGGGAGAAGCTGGGGTAAGGGTGGGGAACTGGGACCCCATCTGGAACACACAGCCCAGGCCCACCCCACCCTGGAGCACCCTCACCTTCCCATAAGCTGCCCACAGCTCGTTTCCCAAGGCACAGCAGAGCTGGTCTTCCTGGCTCCTGAACTGTCAAGTGTCTGTTTCACAAAATAAAACCTGACCTCACAGCCCCAGCTGGCAGCACAGACCAAGGCTTCATCTTTCCAACCAAGCCCCAGGCTCCTGCATCCACTCATCTTGACGTGAAACCCTCCCAGACAGAAGAGCAGGCAAACATGCCTCTTAGAACACTTGATGCTCATCTCTCAGTTAAAAAGATTTGTGGTTAAGGGGTCAGGAGTACTAGAAAAAGATTTGAAAGGAAATCCCCATACCTGAATCATGTCAGAGGTGTCTATAGTGAGACCCGGGGAATCCCAGACAGTTAAAAGAGAAATAGGCTTTTACCAACCAATAGATTTTAATATTAGTTATCAGTTCCACATACACACAGCCCCCACCTCCTTAGAAGACAAGCCCCTGGGAGCTGAGCCCCAGAGCAGGGTGTCACCCACGTGGGAGAAGCTGTAATTCCGGAGAAAATGATTGCCAGATCAGGAAGGGCTTTCAGCCCCAAAGGAAATAAGAACAAGTCCAGCCATGCCCAGGGGCAGCCAGGAGCCCATCCCAGGCAGAGGGACCAAGTCTTTGCGTGGGAAGAGGCCCACGCTGAGCCAGAGGTGCTGGGATATGGACTTCCCAGTGAGAACAGAAACTCAACAGCAAACGCCACAAACGGGGAAGAAGCCGGCGACGCCGATGTCACAGCAGCTTGCGGCTTGGCCTCACCCCAAGAGGGATGGCTGCAGCGGCCAGACCCCGCCCCATAGGGCGGCCAGCTCTGGCTTGGGGAGACTGCGATCGCCCTGCAGCCGGGATGGGAACTGAGAAAAGCTGGTGGGCAGGCAAGGAGGGAAGTGTGCAGTGCAGACCACCAGCCGCCTCCTTGGCCTGGGAAAGGGCGCAGCAGCAGGCCAACTGCTAGTGGTGAAACCTCTACCCGCCCCAACCCCGCCCCCCGCCACTTCCTCCTCCAAGAAGGCCGGGCATCCGCCAGGGGGCGACAGCGGGCGAGTGGGGGGAGCAGGTGGCGGGTGAGCGCCCGCCCCAGGGAGGGGCCAGTGCCTCAGTTGGCCTGGCTGCACTGCCGGATCTGATGAGTGGCAAACAGCTTCCGGACTCCCGCGGCCTCCGCGGGCTTTCCCAGCGTCATCGGGCAGTTCTCCTTATTTTCTTCGCTGTCCAGCACGGCGGGCTGACCCGAGGGCTTCTTGAAGTAGCACAGGCGGCACACGGAGTGGTACTTGTCTGCTCCTCCAATGACCTCGACCTGACGTGCGGTGCGACAGGAAGCGCCTGGACTGAGCGGGGTGGGGGCCCAGCGAGCGCCCCACCCCTCGCCTCTGGGAGAAGGCAGGGGGCGGCTACTTTCTTCTCCATACCCAGCCTCTAGGTGTAGGCGCCCCTCCCTGCCCCCCACCCGCCCATCCCTTGGAGAAGGCAGGGGGCAGCTACCTCCTTTTCCACGCCCAGCCTCTTGGTGTAGGCGGCCTCTCGGAAGCACTCCATGCACACCGCCGTCAGCTTGACCACGCTCTCTGCCAGGGGCACCAGGTTCAGGATGGTCCCAAAAGCCTGTACAATCCACAGAAAGAGGAGTGCACACTCATTTCGCCGGGTGGGCTTTTCCTGGAGACCCTGACTCACACCCCTGAAGCCAGGAAACTAAGCCTGGACCTTGCCTTTCCCCAGAGCACCTACCCTAGGCAGGTGGAGTCAGGGGCACCCCAGGGAGCGCTGGGCTGTCCATTTCTGTGCGCTGCCTGGGCCTCTGTCCCCGGTCCCACCCCAAGACCTGGACCAGACACTTCACCTTCCTCTGAAAGGTCCCATCCAGCGCAGCCACGATGACGGTCTTCCCCGAGTTGGCCATGTTCTCGCAGAACTCCACAATGTCAGGGAACTAGAGGAAAGGGTGAGAGGCCGCGGAAGGAGTGAGCTTCCGCCCTGGGCAGCCCCTTCCGGGAGCTGCAGACACGCTGCCAGGCCCAGGAGCTACAGCTACCCACATCCACGTGGAGCTGAGAACAAGGCCGCCCCAGCCCTCCCATCCGGTACATGGCCTGCACATCCACAGCTTCCTGACTCGCTCCCCCATCGCACCAACTTTCCACAGCAGAGCCAGGCTGCGCTCCAGGCTAGGCGCCTGGACCTGCCACCAGGGTGATGCAACCCAGGTGGAGAGGCCGTCTGCCACTGCAGTGGACCAAAGCTTGGATCCGCTGCCTCAGGCTTGAACCAGGTTCTCCGTTGGACCCATTAGCTGTGACCCTGGCAATGACTTCATGTTCCTGAGCCCAGGAAAAGGCAAGGAAGGCCCCTGGTGATGTTTAAGGATTAAGGACACACAAATAATTTATTACATATGCTATTTGGCTGAGAGGCAGGCTCTGTGTGTTTGCTTTTATTTTTTTCTTCTTTTAAACATAATGTGCCATGTGATGCCTGGAGAAGGGGCAGGAGTTCCACTGGCCACTTACAGAGCAGATGGCTCAACACACCACCTGTGGAAAGTCCTTACTTGGTAAATCAAATTTCAGTTCAAGTGGCCCAAGGGGCCACTACTTAAACGAATCCTTTGGTGACCTTTCACTGGTCAACCATCTATCTGGTCTGTGGGCTGGGTGAAGTGGGGAGTTCCAGTGTTTGGGCAAAGGGTCTCTCTCCAAGCTACTCGTGGAGATGCGTAGTTACAAGACCCGAGGGCTCACCCAGATGAGGACCAGGACAGGGCTTAGAGAACCCAAACCAGTTCCAGCGGGATTCACCAAAGCCAGATCTGACTGGCCTCTGCAGGGTTTGCAGGGTCTGCCGAGCCTGCACTATGGAAATGGCACCTCCCACCCCTAGGCTCCCGCCTGGCTCCAGGTGAGGCCCCTCCTTTTCTCCAAAGGACTTGTCACAGGTCACAGAAATGCAGCCACCAGCCTGCAAGGACCTGTCGGCCACTGCCCCGACCCGACCCCCATTGTCACAAACAAAACTGTTTCTAGACACTGCCAGAAATCCACAGGGAAGGCTGAGAGCAGAACCACCCTGGGAGGAGCACCTTCTTCATCTTACCTTCCCTGTTCAGCCATGGTCCCTCCACACCAGGGTTTGGGGACCGCGAGGGGTCCTCCAACCTGCCTGCTACAGTGATGCCCGCGGTCAGAGAGCTCAGTTCTTCCACCTGAACTTTGTGCCCTGTTCACATGCCACCCCACTCTCTGCCCAAACACTGAACCCAGGGCCTGCAGCAGGGGTTCCTGAATGATCCGAGGTACAGTCAGAGCTGCCCAGCAGGGGTTCCTGAATGATCCGAGGTACAGTCAGAGCTGCCCAGCAGGGGTTCCTGAATGATCCGAGGTACAGTCAGAGCTGCCCAGCAGGGGTTCCTGAATGATCCAAGGTACAGTCAGAGCTGCCCAGCAGGGGTTCCTGAATGATCCAAGGTACAGTCAGAGCTGCCCAGGCTGTCTGCAACATCGCAGAAGGCCCACTGGTAACCAACCACGTTACTGACATTTGTTTCTATCGCCACTCATTTTTTTAGGTTATATTATGGGTTGACTTGTGAACCCTCCCACCCCCCCAATCGTTATGCTGAAACCCTGACCCCCAATACCTCAGAATGTGACCTTTTTGCAGAGGTCATCCAGTTAAAGTAGGCGCGTAGGGTGGGCCTCACTCCAGTAGGAATAGTGTCCTCGTGAAAAGGAGAAACTTGGACCCAGGGACAGACAGAGGAGAAGATGAATGTGAAGAAGCAGGGAGCAGATGGCCACCTGCACGCCGAAGGGACCGGCTGGGACAGACTCTCCCTCGCATCCTCAGGGGAACCTGCCCTGCCCACACCTTGATCTTGGGCTCCCAGCTTCCAGAGCTGTAGGAAATGAATGTCTGTGGTTTAAACTGCCTGCTCTGCACTGCACGTTACAGCAGCCAGAGACCCCAATACAGGTTACATTTAAAGCGGGACTTCAGAGGACCTAGCAAACGCAGAGTTTTCTTGGGAGACAAAAATGATCACCACAGGGGATCCAGCGAGAAAAGAAGCAACAGGTGGGGTTTCTTGACACTGACAAGCCTGCCCATGTGGTTCATCTGCCGGCCCAGCACCAGGGCTGACCTGCCGAGAGCCGCTTCCTGAACGAGGTATGATGGGGGCGGGGAGGACCGAAAGCGGCGGAAGCAGAGGTCAGGCAGCCAGGAAGGAGATTCGCCCTTGTCGTCATGTTGCCCAGAGGTGGCAGCCTCGTCACGCTCGACGGAAGCACCCCAGCCCTGCCCAGGCGGAGACCTCGCTTCCTAGCAGCCTGGCTGGCGTTGAAGATTGCAGAGGCCACAGGAGGGGACAGGGTGAAGGATGTGACAGTGAAGGATTCAGCCTCTCCACCACGAATGGTAAAGACTAAATGAGATGCCCAGACAAATCCAGAGGCAAATAAACCAGGAAGAAACATTTACAGCATGTGACAAAGTGGCGCTGGTTATATCACATAACCTAGAGGAAAGACAAACCATGAGGAGGCTCTTTACAAAAGGAGAAATACAGGGAAAACGTCAGCCACCCAGTAAGAAAAGAGAAAGGCAGTCAGAGCAGAATACGTGCAGCCCCCGCCCCCGGCCCTCCACGGGGGATGTCTGCAGAGACCCAGCAGTCCCCGCCCCCCTCCTGCAGTCCATCCATGCCCCGCCAGCAGACGACCGTCCTGGGCGGCTTCCAGGTTCTCCCAGGGTGAATGCTGAAGCCCTTCCTGCTGACCAGGCCAAAGCCCCTGATCTGGAACACACTCCTGCCTGGGAACTTCACCCCACTTTCTTTCCAGCCCCCTTTTTTTCAGTGATTCCAATACACCAGATAAACCCCAGTACACCAGATGACAGCCCAATGTCCACTCACACGTCCATCACAGCCTTTAAGTGCCATACCCAAGGGGCCGGGTCATGCAAGACACGGTACATTCATAAGGATAGGTGTCTGTTGATGTGGAAAGACGGTCACAACACGTGATATGAACCCAATCTATAAATAGATATATATGTACAGAGACTAGAAGGATGCAGACCAAGATGTTGTGATTTTTGTTTTGTTTTTCTGGGCAGCGAAAGAGAAGGGCAGGCCAGCAGCAGGAGCTGCCTGCACTCACAGTGGGCCTTGGGGTTGCTGTGCTGAAGAGAATTTCATACAACTAACTTCATAGAGTTAGTTTCATGAGCTTCTGGCCCAGTCACACAGGACAAAACCAGACCCCTTCTAGGGAATTCCCTGAGGGTCCAGTGGTTAGGATTCAGAGCTCTCACTCCCATAGACCCAGGTTCAATCCCTAGTCCAGGAACTAAGATCCCACACGTTGTGTGGCATGGTCAAAACAAACAAACCAGACCCCTCCCTAACCATGTCTGAGCGCGGACAGAACGTAAGCATCACCTAGGCTATGGGGTACCAAATGTCCCCCGTCCTGGCTAAAGGAGTGACCCCTGCTGTTTCGGCCTCCTGGTCCACCCTCCCTACAGGTGACGTTTAAGATGCTGGTCAGAATCATCACCCTTCCCAGGACACCAAATCAAGAGCCAAACCAGCCTCCAAAACCCTCCCAGGAATGACCCAACGCCGCCCCATTTCCTAATAACCAAGCCCTCACCCACACCCCCCCAGTTCTCATGCCAGTTTCTCCCTGCAACTACAATCCCCAGTTGTTCAGTTCTGGGGCTATTCCTGGTGGTCTCTGGACAGAAGACGTTAGTAGTCAATTATGGACTTTCTTCTTAGGTATAGTCCTTACTGACTTTTCCTAGATGACCCCCCTTCCAACTTGTGGTAAAACAGAGATAAGACCGGCACTCAGTGACACCGCGAGGCTGGCGTGCCCAGGAGCCAGCTCCCCACCTATCACTGTACCCTCAGCTGATAGCTCGGGGACTTCA